>NC_063211.1:28022042-28069542 GCF_017589495.1 Alosa alosa
GCTATGGCATCAGTCCAATGTTTTAACCCACCACTACTCTGTCCTCAACCCAACCAGCTCCCAAGGCCAGCAGAGACAAAACAAACCCTGTTTGAGACATTCAACAAAACTGGTGCAGAAGAGAGTAATTCAAGTTAGTCCTCCAAACACAAAAGAGCCAGATAGGGGTATCTCACTCTCTCTCTCTCTTTTTATCTCTCTCTCTCTCTCTCTCTCTCTCTCTCTCTCTCTCTCTCTCTCTCTCTCTCTCTCTCTCTCTCTCTCTCTCTGTGTGTGTATGTGTGTGTGTGTCATCTCCTCTTTCTCCACCTCTCTCTCACTCTCTCTGCACCTTTACTTCTCTGATTTTAATCAGCAGTTCTTTTTTCAAGCCTCTTCACTTCAGTGCCATCAAAGTCCCTGTTGTTCTGAGGGCAGAGAGATAAGAGAGTTACTAAGATAGACAGTGATAGAGAGAGAGAGAGAAGACAGAGAGAGAGAGAACACACAGAGAAAAATGGAAAGAGAATGACAGATGAAGAAAATGAAGGATGCCGACAAGAGCAAGAGGGTGGAGCGCAGACCACGCTTCACCCTGTGAACATGCCCCCTCTCTGTCACGTCAATTTAAACCCTAACAAGGAGAAAATAGAGCGCACACAAAAAACAGCACAAAGGAAGTGATTCGTACAATCAAACCCAAAGATGGGTCTACTTGATAAAAGATATGTGAGTCAAAGCTCCCCCGAGTCGAACCCCCACCCCATCCCCTCATCCTGTCAAAAAATACTATTGTCCAATTTCCCATTCTAATAATGCTCAGTACATCCTCTATGGAAATCACCATCATTGCTTTCAAAGGACAATCCTGACGAGGTATTAGTTATGATAATAGAGGGAGACAAAGCAAGGTGCTGGCTCACAATCCTCAAATCCAGAAAATGGAGAAGAAGGAAAAAAAGAATCTAGGGTGGTGGTGGTGGTGTGTTTGGGGGAGTGTTAACGACAGTACGTAGGATTGAGGAAAATCTTCTTATAGCCCTTTCACAGAGCGATGTGTCACTGAACAAAGTTCCTCTGTCAGTGTGTTCTGAATCAGATGGTGTAGCCCCGTCTCACACACCCCTCCACCTCCTTCCCATTCTCCACCCATCCAATGCCAGCCCTCTAAATTCGTAGCACATACTCTGAGGCCTACGGACTTCCTCTGTTCGAGCTTGGTCGGGGGCCGGCTGGGGTGTGGCCAAACGTGGACTATTGACTGAGTCTGAAGAGGCTTACTGAATGGGGGTCATCTCATATCCCCCCCGCTGTTCCATGGCAGGCAGCCCGATGCAAAACATCCACTCACCCACCCATCCCACGTCTTCCATATCCTCCAACCCCCTGCTGAATCCTGTTATCAAGGCCTGGTCTGTGATTAAACCAACAGGATTGACGCTAACATCAGGGATCCTGGTTCATCGCTCGAACTCCTATCAGACGAGATGCGGAGCCTGGCTCCAAAAAATTGATACGAACAGAAGCATAGCATTTAGCAGTGGAAGTGGGCTGATTGCGAGGCAGTCCTAATGAAGAGCAACACAACAACAACGCTGCTACCACGCACAACACGCCTCTGATGTCACCCTCTTAGGAGCACTATAGGACGATGAAAAGGGAACGAAGATGAGACGGTTGCAAAAACAAACAAAAGCTCCTCTTTTAATTATCAAGCAGCCAAACTGAAAACTCCAAAAAAAAGAGTTGGAAAAAAATACAGCAAATTTGACAGCACCGTACCCTGTGGAATAACTCCCCACTGTTACTTAAAACATTTAGTGGCAATAATTGAAATCCTCGCCTTGTTTCATCGTTGGGTAATTTTTGCAACTTGCAGCAGCATACAGTAAACAAGCTTCACAAAGTGGGTTATTGGCACTCTAAATGCAAGACATGTACTGCAGGCAAGCAGCCATATGCGTGTTTGCATGCAAAAAATATGTCATCGGCAGAGCAAAGATGCAGCCCTGGAGCGGCCATCTTCAGCTCAGGTGACACATTACGCAATTCAACTGAAAAGCATGGTACACTCAGGAATTACACAGCTTGCACATCATTAAATAAACCCACAGTAAAGTGTGTGTTTGTGTGTTTGTGTGTGTGTGTGTGTGTACTGTATGTATGTGTGTGTGTGTGTGTGTGTGTGTGTGTGTGTGTGTGTGTGTGTGTGTGTATGTGTGTGTGTGTGTGTGTGTGTGTGTGTGTGTGTGTGTGTGGTTGTGTGTGTCTGCTTATGTGTGCACATGTGATTGTAGTGTAGAGAAAAGAAGCTTGATCACATCATGGCAAAAGATCAGCTCTGTAGCTATATTGCCCAGGCTTTCAGTAAAGGGCAGAACAGACATTTCAAACCAGCCTTTTTTCCTCCATTGCTGTTCGTCAGCCAATGACAGCACTGCCCTACTGTATGGATGAAAGGACTAGGAACAAGGAGAGAGAAAATAATGAAGAGAGAAGGAAGAGGGGAAAAGGGAGGGAAAACATACTCCTACGCAACTCCTTTGTTTCATCACAGTGACAAAGAGGGCTGAAGCAAAATATTAATAAGCTTGTGCAATTATGTTACATTCTTTATTCCTGGAGACATGATTTGAATTTATTGCTGAAAATAGGAGAAAACTAAGACATGTGGAGAGGGGTTGTGAGAGAAATACTGAGAAAAAGACAGCGAGAGAGAATGAGAGAGAGAGAGAGAGAGAATAGAAGAGACATATAAATGATATCACAACTACATTAGTGGTAAGGACAGCGGGCTTGTGTTGGAATCTCCCTAAAGCCTACAGCTGCACTGCACTATCACACTCGGAATGGATTTCATCAATACAATTTAGTGGCAGAGCTAAGAGGGGCTGATGCAGAAAAATGTGTGTGTGTGTGTATGTGTGTGTGTGTGTGTGTGTGTGTGTGTGTGTGTGTGTGTGTGTGTGGGGGGGGGGGTAAGAAGGAGACGACAGAAGAAGATAGAAAACAAGACAGAAAAACAAAGTGACATTTCTTAATATCCACTCAGCAAAACCCCAAGGAAACCACAGAGCTTTGCTCCAAACTCTTGATGAACTAAAACGACAAATGCCAACCGAAGGGTATTATTCCTATTATCATTAAGTCCCAGACAGACATAGAATATTCAAATGGGTTTTGATCAATAAAACAAAATGGATTAAGGATTAAGTAGGCCACAGTGTTTTGACCTTTTCTGATCTCTACCAGAAAAATCACACAGCATGGAATAAAATCTAACCCCCTGGTGTCACTGTTTCTTAAGGGCCAGTTGTGGTTAAAGCCAGACAGTCTCACCATCCACCATTCAAAATGTGGATATTTTTGTATCCTATTTTAGACAGCACTGGTTTTCTGTGGAGCAGTCAATGAAAAGTTGAGTCGTGTAAAGGTTGCGCTTGGTGACTGGCGACCCATCTGTCATTCAGGGAAGAGACTAACCCAGTCAACATTGACACTGACATCTCCCGATTATCCAGCCCCAACAAAACAATAAATCCCTCATCTGTGATTGGCTGAAACCACTGACACACCATGATCATTCATTCTCAATGTGTGCACTTGAGTCATCTGAAAAATTCCATGTGCTCCACGGTCTCTCGTTTGCATCAGCCAGGCGATGGCCAATGCAGGGCATAGCACAGACAGCTATGGGCATCTTTTGTGGGACTATCAGTGGTCATTTAAGCATTTAATTTCCAGAAATGTAACTGAACACACATACAAAACATGTGGCTTAATCACTGTGCTCAGCTCATAGTACTTAATGCCTGCGTAAAGGGAGTTCTAGTTGATAACTCCCACAAGCCTCAGCTACGTTCGCCACATGACAGTGTTAAGTCTCTTGTTATTAAATAGTTTCTTTTCTTGCTTCACATTTTTTCATTCTCTTCTCATTCCTTCGAGATCGATACATCATCTCTCCTCTCCGCATACACCTCTTTTAAATCTGACACACCCATCAGGTGAATTTATTTGTGGTGGTGAGAGCGTGAATCAGTGGCGCTGGCCTTGTGTGAATAATACTATTGACGCACCGGTCAGAGGCTGCGGGAAATTGATTTATTTATTTGTGCGTAACCGTTTAGTTACAACTTGTCGTGGTCAGCCGTCTTAAGTGTATTTTCCCTCTCTCTCTCTCTCTCTCTCTCTCTCTCTCTCTCTCCCCTTGCAATCATTCTCTGTGTCGCGGTATGATATCGATCCCTGGTATGACACCGTGTCCACGCCGAGTCAGCATCAAACACGGCTCAGTTGGTTTTATGTTACCGCTGTTTACAAACACGCCGGCCGCCAGCCTCACTTTCACGCAGCCCCTATGACGGATGGACACCCACATGAATGGACACACACACAGCCACCCAAACCACCCCTCCTGCCTAAAAAATTAAAAGAGGAGACTACTAACTAATAAATTAACATTACTAAAGGACAACTGGTGAATATTTTTGCTCGATAGTATAATGACTGACTATACTGTAATAGTAAATAGTATCTGTATTTTGTAGAAGTACTCACAGTGTTCAATCATTCAGTGTATTGTAGTATATTTGTAAGACAAATGTATGTGCACATGCAAAAGCACACAAACACAAGCATAGATTCACAGGGTTGGATCACCCTATTTCACCCATCACATAACTCAGACAAACAGTGTGTGTGTGTGTGTGTGTGTGTGTGTGTCACACACACACACACACACACACACACACACACACACACACACACACACACACTGTGAATGGAAACACTGACAAATGGAAAAGTATACAGCACGAAAAAACACTTATTATCATGTACTTTAGACACATACTGTACGTATGCCAAGCGTAGTTCATAGGGCATTGACAGTATGCCGTGAAAAGCATTTTTGGGAACAGACCAATTTACAGCTCTCTCGTGTTCATCACACCTGAAATTGTATATACAGACGCAAGAAACGAATTCTTAATGTTACTTGATAAATCATCCTAGCGCAGTGCCTATTGTTCGCATTGAGAATGCCAGAGGATGTCTTTATGATGTGAGTGGATGTTTTCTGGCCCAGGCCCCAGTTGCTTTAGGTACTGTTGCTCCAGCTAAGCTGCCACTGCTTTTTAGAATGTGTTTATGGATTTATGCTTCCCTCGACAGTGTCCAATCAATCTCTGACATGCAACATCCTCTGTCCCTTAAAGCTTGAAGGCTGACATCTTCAAAGGCCATGCAGGCTGTCTCCTTGGCCTCCTCCCTGACCCGCCTGTTTGTCCACATAATCACATCGGTACAGATCGTTACGATACGAGACACCCGGCACATCAAGGCTTGCTCCTCCAGGATCCCAGGTCCTGTTTGTGTCCCGGCCCCACCCGAAGGGACGGTGGCGCTTGCCCCGTTCGCTTTTGACCGGCCCTGAATCACCATGTGTGGGGGATCTCTCTCTCTCCCTCTCTCTCCCTCTCTCTCTCTGTGAGTCTAGCCCGGTGGGCATAAATAACCTCCAGCGTAGCTCACGCCTGGCTCAATAACCATTAGATTGTGCGCTTTAGACATCAGGACTGCCTGATGGGGCATTAAATCCTCCAACGGACCATCTTACCAACCCACCCCCTTCAGCGACATCACCGCAACCAATAAAATGATTAGATTCAAGTGGATGGCGTTATTTAGACGGAACGATACTATGATGGACAGAGGTCCTACCCGCCCCCACACACCTCCACACTTTGGATGTAGGAATGACCAGCCAAGGTTGCAACAGGGAAGTTGCGTGTGGGTTATATTTTTTGGGTTGTCCCTCCATTATGAAATGTGTGAGGGGGTGATGGAGAGGGGGTGGCAGTGAAGCAATTCGCTCATGCTCCTCGCGCCATGGGCGGCAGTGCCGGCAACGTCTGCACTTTGTCTCCGCATGAGACGACGGAAGAAAAATGACCGCCTGAACATGGAGGCCATTTCTTTATGCAAATCAGTGGGCTGTTGACAAGCCCGAGTTCATACTTCACTCATTACCAGCTTGTATGTGCACTCGGGGGTGATTAATGCAGCGGGTGAGGCCAAGCCAAGCACTGGAATATTTCACAAGGAGGAGGGGAGGGGTGGGCATCGCTCATGTTCCGCTTGGAGAGTAATCAATAGGAACATGTCGCCAGCCTCAGTCTTCACCAGAGCTGCACTGATATAGAAACACACACTGATGCACATACAGTACAAAACATAAAAACACATGATCTCAGAATAGGAAATAAAACCATTGTGTGGTCCATGTGTGTAATGATGAACACTCACAAAGCCAAGGCAAATGCACAGTACACACACACACACACACACACACACACACACAGATATTTCTACAACACTAGTTTAGCTGCAGTATGAATGAATGCAGCACTGACTTCATGGCTGGATGAGTTCTTTGATTTGAGCGGCCAGCACAGAGGCCAGGGAGTAGCCAGAGCTGATTAAGAGAACAGTCCAATTTAATCCCCTCTCCCTCTCTGTCAAATTCAAATTCAAATTCAAATGGTGCTTTATTGGCATGACAAATATGACACTCTCTCCCTCTCTCTCTGTCTCTGTCTCTTTTTCTCCCTCTCTCACACACACAGACATACCCCTGATAATTGGCCAAAGAAATGTAATTAAAACACGTAAACCTCCCATGGGCCTCACTACATGACATGCACTCGACATGAGACCCTACACAATTTACCTGACCTCTGACCAAAATGGCAGGCAGATCTCTCTCTCTCTCTCTCTCTCTCTCTCTCTCTCTCTCTCTCTCTCTCTCTCTCTCTCTCTCTCTCTCTCTCTCTCTCTCTCTCTCTCTCTCTCTCTCGCATGTCTGGCACACACACACACACGCGTCCACAGTGATCAGTTTCCAGGACAACCAAACATACTTGTAGTGTATGCCCATTTCACCTATTCACTCTCTCTCTCTCTCTAAACACACACACACACACACAGACACACAGACACACACACACACACACACACACACTCATACGTGCGCACAGGCACACACCTGCATACTAACTACATTTCTCTGTGGTCTGCCTGCTTTCTTAGAAAACATATTAATAAAACATATTAATAAATAAACATTTTTTTCTTCTGTGGAACATTCCATAGCATTTGATTTTTTGACGGTGTCTTGTTGATTAATAGTAGTTACAAAAACATCATTGAAATGTTGTTTTGGATTAAATAAATGGATGAAATAAAAAGTGAAGGTGAAGTGAAACATCAATGCCACATACTGCACATGTGCATGCACTCCATATGGGATATGAGGGACATGTCATTCTGCTGCTTTCTCCTCTCCTCATCCCTCTCTCCACAAATCACATGTAATGACTTTAATTATGCATATTAAGCCCACTGGCATTCAAACACAAAAGGCTTTTCTGAAGGAAAAAAAAATAAGAATAAATAAATAAAAGTGACAACAAGTAAGACTGCAGTCACTCCAACATGATGACTGGCCACACCCATAGGAAGATAACAAAAAATATGTAAAAGGCCTATCTGAAACGCATCAGGTGAGGGGGGGGGGCAATCTCCCCAGCAAGGCATTATCATGCCACAAAAGCGTTGGCATCTGGGGCTCTCTGATGGACAGAGTGGCACAATGCCTAACCCAGGGTGGGTGAACTGCAGCCATGATTTGATTCATCCGTGCCAATCATCCTGTGAGGAGGCGGTGTGTGCAGGGGGAGCGTGGGCCACACCCCGGGGCCTCTCCGGCAGCTCTTCCTGCCCTGGTTGGCACGGAACTTGGCTGGCACAAGAGTGAGGAGGTGTCTTGGCATGTGCTGGCACTGCCATGGCCCCACGACTACACAGAACTGCCATCCCGATATTACACACACACACACACTCATGCGATGCACATGCACACACCTGCATACTAACTACATTTCCCTGTGGTCTGCCTGCTTTCTTAGAAAACATATTAATAAAACATATTAATAAATAAACAGTTTTTTTTTTTTTCTTCTGTGGAACATTCCATAGCATTTGATTTTTTGACGGTGTCTTGTTGATTAATAGTAGTTACAAAAACATCATTGAAATGTTGTTTTGGATTAAATAAATTGATGAAATAAAAAGTGAAGGTGAAGTGAAACATCAATGCCACATACTGCACATGTGCATGCACTCCATATGGGATATGAGGGACATGTCATTCTGCTGCTTTCTCCTTCTCCTCATCCCTCTCTCCACAAATCACATGTAATGACTTTAATTATGCATCGCCCACTGGCATTCAAACACAAAAAGGCTTTTCTGAAGGAAAAAAAATAAGAATAAATAAATAAAGTGACAACAAGTAAGACTGCAGTCACTCCAACATGAGTGACTGGCCACACCCATAGGGAAGATAACAAATATGTAAAAAGGCCTATCTGAAACGCATCAGGTGAGGGGGGCAATCTCCCAGCCAAGGCATTATCATGCCACAAAGCGTTGGCATCTGGGGCTCTCTGATGGACAGAGTGGCACAATGCCTAACCCAGGGTGGGTGAACTGCAGCCATGCTTTGATTCATCCGTGCCAATCATCCTGTGAGGAGCGGTGTGTGCAGGGAGCGTGGGCGTCACACCCCCCCGGGGCCTCTCCAGCCGCTCTTCCTGCCCTGGTTGGCACGGAACTTGGCTGGCACAAGAGTGAGGAGGGTGTCTTGGCATGTGCTGGCACTGCCATGGCCCCACGACTACACAGAACTGCCATCCCGATAAGTGGCTTTGAAACAGGGGCAGCATTACACACACACACAATGAAACAACCAAACAGACATCAAACTGCTGAAGCGGTTTTGACATGAACATGCTGTTCCACATTTCAGCAGTGGAGGTAAACCATAATTGGTTAATCAAACCATCCAGCAAAACAAAATCAAACCATCTGCAATTGTACTGGGTCAAATCCTCTGACTCACCCACGGCGTTGGATCTGAATAGAGGTTTGAAACAATCTGTTCCCATAAACAATATGACTTATTTTGTCATATGGAAAAACTCACTGCAGCGCTGATCTGAGAAGCCAGGAGCAGGGGGGGCAATTTAGATGTTGTTGAGGAGAGGCTGCCCCAAGTGTGTAGAGCTATTAGTAGCAGCAGGTGGCTTTCTCTCCTCTGGGTATATGTGCATGTGCACACACAAACACCCCCACCCCACCCACACACACACACACACACACACACACACACACACACACATTTACACACACTCTTCCATACTCACAGGTTGCAATTAGATTTCATCAGACTCATCGCAGGGCAAAAGGGACCGTCACTATCAGATCTTGACTGGCGCTGCGTGAGTGGCCTGACCTTTGACCCCGGTGGGGCTGCCGAGCCACACACTTGAAAGCCAGCTGACGCCCCACCTCGTCTTCACGTGGGACTGACATTTTGAAATTAATCCACTCAAAGACATCCAAAAGATCAGATTGCCTTCAAACAGAACGGCCACGCACCCCCCTTTATTTTGGGGGTGCCTTGTTGGCACAGGGAGAAAACGTGCCTCACCAAAAGGTGGGACTCCATCCAGAGAGGCCAAGAGAACACACACACACACACACATACACTAACACTCTGTCACACACACACACACACACACACACACACACACACACACACACACACACACACACACATAAAACCAGTGCCACTTTCCATAAATACTTGAAGAGTGTGGATCAGGAAGGTGCCAACACACACGGTGCGTAGCCATGTTCCCTGGCACCAATCCATGCTTCTAATTAGGGAAGCTCTGGCTTGAGCAAGGCAATATGCACCTACGTAGACTTTAAAAGCCTCTTTCATTATTCATGGACAAACTGCACTAAAATGGGAGAATTGGCAACTCTTGCGCTTAACCCTTTGTGGTAAGCAAACACTCTGAATGCTGCTGTAACGAGTTCCTTTAGCTCGGGTTTACTCCGGTAATTGTGAACAGATGTGGCATCACGTGGCAAGGCAGTGTCAGAGGAAGAGGACCTGTTTGAAATGGTGTTTTATTAAGCTAAGTGAGTTGATGGCCCCTACAAGCCAACCCCACTGCCACACATCCATCCACCCACCCACCCTGGTTGATGATGGAATGATGGATGGCTTTTCTTCATCATCAACAACAACAAACACAACCATATGCTGGACCTTTCATGAGCATTCAAGTCCACATTTCTTTCAGAGACAGTTCCACCCATTGTTGACCTCAGCACTCCCACACATGTCCCACATTTCCTTATGAATAATTCCCTGTGCTGAACTGTCTATTGCATGTGCATTACATTAAATGGAAGGCATCCTCCCACTACCCCCCCCTCCTGCATTCCTCTACAGACTGTTGGAGCGTACCTTGGGAATCGGCCCAGTGATCATGGTGTTGAGCAACAAAAACAAACATTCTTAGATTAATGTCTTTAATCGGAGGAATGCATAAAACAAAAGATTTGTTCAGTCCAGAAGCGAATGTCCTGTGGTCTCTGGGGACATCTTTCATTTCTTATGTATTCATGTTTGAGTTCCGTCCTGTCCCTCGACTAGAGGCTCCGCTGGGGCAGGTCCTCAGCGGTCCTGTCTGAAGCTCGGCCCTCATGGGGAGTGCAGGGTCTGAGAGACGTTCTGAACAACTGAATAAAAGACACAGGTCCCGTGGCGTGCCCCACGAGAATGCCAAGCGTCCATTTGATGGAAGGTCAGCCAGCGAGGTGACACTTCTTAAAACAGAGCAACTGCTCCGCTTCGGAGATTGACGAAAAATAGTCTGTAAAAATAGAGCCGATACAAAAAGCTGGCGAGCAAGCGATTGAAGGCACGTTCATTAGGCTATTCAAATCTCAGTGGAAAACACTCAGTTCTCCAGTGTGTGTGTGTGTGTGTGTGTGTGTGTGTGTATTTCTCATCTCATCTGCATTTGTCAAAATAAATAAAAACGCTTCTCTCATAATAATTAGAGCCAGGCTTTGCCGACAAGCTGCCTCGTAAGCATCTCGTCATCGCTCAACATTCTACAAAAAACGTTTGCGAAAAATCTTCTGCTCGCCTGTTCATATCGTTACAGAGGCCTTTCTGTCACCGTCTGCCCTTTTTCCCTTTTTTCAAACATTCCTCTCGCTAACCAGTGCACAGAGACTCTCCGATGACTGATCAAGTGAGTACCCAGCGCAGGCGCTGCTGCTGGCCAGCGCTCAAACGCTGAGCCAATCACGCCGGCAGCCCTGACAAGCCTGACACCTCTCCTACCCCCAACACCCCTACCCCTCCCTCCTTTATCGTTTCACACGTGCTGACAGATGAAGGAGCGAGACGCCTCAGCCGTTTCGAGGACGCGCCGGGAGAAATGTAAACTTTGAAAGAGCTGAAAGACTGCCGACAGCTGGATGTGGCTCCCATGCAATTCTGAGTGACAGTGTTCTTCTGCACGCCTGCTCTCTCCCTCCCCCCCCCTCAGACCCCCCCCCCCAGACGACGCCCAGGAATACTAAACAGCCAAACAGTTTATTACGTTTGATCCACTACTTATATCTCACACGGTGGGGCTGGAGCAACTCCCAGAGGTAGACATGAGAGAGAAAGAGAGATGGAGAGAGAAATGGAGAGAGACAGAGACAGAGACAGAGAGGAAGGAGGGAGGAAGGGAGAGAGAGAGATGGAGAAAAGACCCTTCAACTGCTGCTATCACACACTCAATCATCAATTCAAATGAGGCCCAGAAGAAAAGAAGGAGCAGGTGATAGGAGGAAAATGAAAAGCAAAAGAAGAGAAAGGCAAATGAAGTCACTCTCACTTTACATGTGCTAAAATGTGTATATTTGTCTCTGTGTCTCTTTCTCTCTCTCTCTCTCTGTGTGTGTGTGTGTGTGTGTGTGTGTGTGTGTGTGTGTGTGTGTGTGTGTGTGTGCGCCCGTGTATCTGTGTGTGGATGCTTGCCCAGATAGGGAGCCAGATGACGGATCGAATTAGAGGCCCAAGATGACACATCTCACAATACCAGACAGTCTCAATAAGTCACCAGTCATAACTTCATTAGACCAAAGCCTCTGGGCCAACCACTTGGACTCAAGCTGATCTTCTCTCTCTCTCTCTCTCTCTCTCTCTTTCTCTCTCTCTCTCTTCTTTCTCCCTCTAACTCACCAGGGAGTGACACTTTTGAACTGGCTCTATTGGAAAACAACACCTTTAATGAACCTCTCACCCCATACTACGAGTGATATTCTGTTTGGTATTGCTGATGTTGTTATTCTTTAGGAAATGACTGATCCATGTTGTCTTTATGAAATAGAATGGGCACAAGTGAATTGCAGGTATTCTTGTTTTTTCCCCTAAGTACAGACTATGTTTATGGTTTGGTTTATTTATTTATTTCTTGTCTTTGTTTGGCACATTTGACACCTGTCGGCAAAGGTGGAGAGAATCTGCATGTGTCACTTCTGTGAGAGGCATGTGCTGGCACCCCTGGGGTGGACTGAGGAGGCGGGGGGGGGAGTAGTCTAACTGCCACCCCGGTCCTGATGGACCCCCCGCTGCTCTCGGCAGGAGACGGGGAAACAGCCCTTCGCTCGGCTGGAGAGCTTCCCTCTGAATCGGAGAGGTCTTTAATGAAGAGCAAAACCTCCCGTCAATGATCCCACAACAACAACAACAATGAAGTAAATAAATAAACTGCACAGTGGATAATGCTCCAGGTAGAAAAAGAGACAAGGGGACATACAGCCAAAAATAAATTAACTAAAAGTCTGGTTAATATACAGTATTGGATGTGGTATATGGTCTGTTAAAATAAACAGTAATAACAAAGAGAAGATGGGGAGATCATGGGATCTGAGAAGTGATGTGACATGATGCACACTTGCCAGGGCCAGATCTTTTCTGGAGTCGGAAGCTTTCAGTGCTTTAGGGAGACCAACTTTTTATGAGCACAGGTGAGAGTGTTGGATGACATTACTACCAGAGATTCTGCATGGCACAGTTAACTGAAACTAATGGCATAATGTGTTTAGCTCAAGGAATTAGCTCACTTAAGCCCCCATGTGGAGCAGCTGAATGGATGCAGAGCACAGAATGCAGGAATGGAACGGAAAGACTTTGTGATACGGTCACACTGCCCTCAGAATTCCACTTGCTCAACTTGAAATAACAAATCTAAATATTTTCACTAAAACAAAACAAAACGACTCCAGACAAACCCTCTGGGCATATTGCTATTTACTTAGCATCACAATTGTAAGTTTTAACTGGGAAGGTGAAATCATCAGAATGGCTTTCGAAACAGCACATTACAAAAGTTGAGTGAAGATAGATCACTATTGTGACTCACCAATTTGAGAAGATGCATATTGATTTGCTGTCGACTTTTCACTTATAAATGTTGCATTAACTTATTTATTTATTAAAACTTTGTTTCTTACGCCCATTTTTTGCATTGCTTGAAAATGAAATGGGCATTTCTGTTTAAGCTTCCTAAATTGATTTTGCACCCCCTGGGTGGCCTGTAATAAGAGTTACTAAGCATGAAAGAGAAGCAATCTTTCAGCCCTTTAAGAAAAAAAAAGTTACCACTCTAATTTTCTTTTTCTCGCACCCCACCTGAGTCCATTTACTCTGCGCTTCAAATGAGGAACAAGTCAATATATGTTTCAGGACTTTCGATTTCCCATTATGAGAGAAAGTAGGCCTCAGCCAACAAGCGGCTGGTGACCCATAACCTGGACACCACGAGATGATGAATTTTAAAACATTTTACCACGTGCACATATTACTATAAACAACTAACAAGGCTTGTTGCCACTGTACACATTCACAAGTCTGACCACTACAACGTAGTATAATCTAGATTTGGATTGTTTCCCTCCTTCCTTTAAACACATAAGCAGCAGATTAACAGGTTGGAGCATATGGAGGCGTCTCCGGTAGGCAGGTACTACAAAAGTCTTTTCCCCCTGGGGAATACACAGCTCAGATGCACCCAGGATCGTTTCTCTGCCCACAAGTTCAAAAACAAAAAGCTGTGTTTGATTTTGCTATACTTCAGACTCTCGTCAGGGACACACAGCCACTTCTGAGGAGAACACAGAGCGACTGGAGTGCCTTGAATAATGGGATAAAGACGTGCACAGCGGGCCTTCTGGACAAAAGCAAAAACATTTCTCTACTTTTCCACACACATACATACAAGCACATCCCAAGGAAACCTTCAAGAAAATACCTTACAGTTTTTTTCAACTGCTTACACACTTAATCTTTTCTCGTCACACAATTTTCTAAACATGTCATCCAAACATCATAACCTCACACCAAATCTGCAAAACCATACACTAATTCTCAATGTTTGACTCAGTTTTCAATGTACTAAAACACATTTTGGTAAAACACCACACTCAATTTTCTACTTAACACACAAAAAATCTAACAGGAAGTAACTTGATTTAGTTTTCAAACACAACCTATCAAATGCCACACTAAATCACTAGTTTTATCCCACTCGTCACATGTGCAAACACTCATCACTTTATTGAACACCAAATCATTTGGTTTAGTAGGCTATAAATAGGTCAAATGTCAAGATGTCTGTTTTGAACAATGGATGACAACGCAGAAAGAGCCAGGAGAGGTGGAGGTAGAGGCAGAGGACGAGCACGAGGTGTTGGGGTCGAGGAGGGAGGAGTTGGAAGAGGAGGAAGGAGGAAGAGGGGGAAGAGGACGAGCTGGACCGAGTTGGACATGGAAGAGGACGAGGGCAAAGAAGGGAAATAAGGAGACCGTCTCAGATGAGATTAGGGCTGTTGATTGATCATGTGATCAACCATGGGTTGACTGATGAGGGAGGCTGACTGAGGGTCCAGCCAAATGTAAATCGATTTACGGTGGCAGGCATTATCCGAACATATCGAAATGAGAACAGGTATGCAACGACTGTATCTACAGTAATATACTGTACACATAATAGTTATTTCAGCACAACTGAAAAATGCATACAATAGTAGTTCTTACTGTACTGTATCATGTTACTGTACTGCATTTCATGAATCATGAATGGCCAGTGTGGTGTGTTACAGTATCATATACTATGGTACAGCTTACTGCAGGAAGACATTTTTGACTATATGACATAGCACACATTCACTATGTTTATGAATCTTCTACAGAGTGGAAAGGCAAAGGAATCGTGGAGGGCGAGGGCTAAATTCACCGACGAAAGCAAGAGATCGAAATCATAAATATGGTTCTGGCAAATAATGTGATTAGAATCCATCAGATCCAACACCATATTATAAATGATGCAACTGTTTTCAATAACATTGTTAGCAGTAAGCTTGTCCACAATTCATTGTGTCCTCCAGAAGAATCAGTTACATGAAACAGCTATACAGGGTCCCATTTGAAAGGAACTACAACGAAAGTGAAGAACCTACGCCATGACTTTGTGGATGTATGTATGCAAAAACCACTTCCAGTACATTTAGAATTGCACCTACCGAGCCAGATTACATGTAGTGTCTTGGTTTTGCACATGTGTGTGTGTCTATATATCTGTATATATATTTTTGTCTCTTACAGAGAATTTTGAGATGGATGCAGATGGAGAGTCCTCCATGAATATATATATATATATAGATGAGGTGGGCTTCAACTTGACAAAAACTAGAAGAAGGGGGAGAAATATCATTGGACAAAGGGCCATTTTGAATGTCCCTGGGCAACGTGGGGGAAACATTACAATGTGTGCTGCCATCACAAATAATGGTGTCCTGCATCACCATGCAACACTTGGCCCCTACAACACTGCTCACATCATAACTTTTCTGATGCAATTCATCGCATACTTGTTCCAGGTCAGCAGAATCAAGATCAGCAAAGATTTGTGGTCATATGGGACAATGTCAGCTTTCATCGGGCCCATCTGGTCCAGAACTGGTTTGTCACCCATCCTCATTTCTCTGTTCTGTACCTGCCTCCTTATTCTCCATTTCTCAATCCAATTGAGGAATTTTTCTCCACATGGCGCTGGCGAGTATATGATCGTCGTCCCTATGCCCGCATTCCACTTCTCCAGGCAATGGAGGAAGCATGTGGCGACATTGACGCTGTCTCTATTCAAGGATGGATGCGCCATGCAAGAAGGTTCTTTCCTCGGTGTTTAGCGAGAGAGAACATAGCATGCGACGATGGACGGCGCATTGTGGCCAGACCCAGCCCGGAGGAGAGATGAAGCCTAGACACCCAACCCCCAACCCCCCTCTGCCCAAGCAACACACACACACACACACACACACACACAAATACAGTAATAATTTTTGTTTACAGTATAAGTATTTGTTTGAAATCAGCTTTTCCTGGATGTGTTTGGTTTCTGTAAAACTACATGTGGTAGTTGGATTTGTTTTATGTGCTGTACAAATATTGTATTCAATGCAGCAAATGATTTGGGAAAAAAATATTTTTGGTTTCAATTCTGCTTATGTGTGTTGTGAGTTATATTTCACCTTTTCTCTGCAGTTTTATATAGAAATAAACATAGAATTCCATGAAAGAACAAGAAGTGCTTTAGGTTTTGAACAACAGTGTGTACATGATGTATCCAAAATGTCATATTATGACAAAAGTGTTTTGTAATGTGAGGCTTAATGTTTGCTTTAAACATGTGTTTTTGACATTTTGAATGTTGTGTGTCATTTTGCTGGAGATTTGAGGCATTTGGCATTTTGTGTGAGCAATTGTTGATTTTGTGTGTGGAGTTTTGAGAAATAGACACAGAGTTTTGAAAACGTGTGTAAACAATTGTAAAAAACTGTAATAGGTAAAACTGAAATGAGCATTGTGTGAAGCAAGCAGTCATCAGTGGCAGTCCAATTCATTGTCTCTCAAACGTGGTTACCCTCAAAGCTGGACTAAAGCAGTGCCCTGTGGGAGTACTCCAGGCCACATGGTGACAAATGAAGAATTCAGACAGGCTCCTCTAATGCACTGAAGACACTAATGCCCACGTTATCTCAATGCAAGCAATCAGGGTCTACAGCGAGAATCTTAAGTTTATGTATCACTGGCCTAACTTGTATGATAAATGACTTTGCTAAATACTCAGGACTATGATAATCTCAGAGCCATGTGTATGCTTATTAATGATGATACTGTTTTGAACTTTCAATTAATATATAGTTATGTTTATACAGTATAGTTATGGTTTTTAATGGTATTTTCCAGATGCTTTTGTCCAGAGTGATTTACAGAATATGAACATTACAATAGCTGAAATAGAACCCTGTTTTGGGATTCTTTTTTTTTAATCCTAGAACATGGATCTGATAAGGAGATAAATGGAATAAAACATTGGTTGATGAATGCACATGAACTGCCAGACTTGGCTGTCATGGAAAATGTAGAAATGAATGAGCTATATAGAGATCAAAAATGCATGTCTTTTATTTAGTTATTTTAATGTTTCTTTATTTTGTCTTTAATTTAATGTGGTGTACAACTGTCCTCCTTGGTTTGACTTTTGTGTTTAGTCTGATGACAGTCAACGTTTGTATGTTATTGTTCTGTTAGTCTTTGAAAACCTTTAATAAAAAGTTGATAACAAAAAATGAAAAGAAAACCAATGTTGTTGTGGATTAGCTTCCAGTGGTCATTCTTGTATGAGTTTAGGCTGGGTCAAAAGCACTTTGTAAAGAAGTGGACACAGCGCTCTGTCTCTCTCTTAGTCCTCTCTCTCCCCTTCTCTTTCCCCTCTCTTCCATATACCAGTTGACTCTGTCTCTGTCTCTGTGTGTGTGTTTGTGTGTGTGTGTGTGTGTGTGTGTGTGTGTGTGTGTGTGTGTGTGTGTGTGTGTGTGTGTGTGTGTGTGTGTGTCTAGGTGGCTAGCTGTCAGGTATTTGTCAGCCAGAGAAATTGGACAGGTCTCTCATTACGGGTGGGTCAGGGGCGGCCTCTCGTTCTCATGGAAGCGAGGCGAGGCGAGGCGATGGCCCTGGACTCCTGTGTCTTCCTTCTTCTTCCATTCGGAAGGCAGGAGCACGAGCCCCGCCCCCCCATAAATCTCATTATCGCGGCTTGACCTCGACGCTAACGCGTTGCCCCTCACCAGGAAGTATTTACGGGAAGAGTAACCTCTCCGCACCGCCGCCCCAGAGCCTGACACATTTCCATTTACTAAAGCACTTTTTACGGCATGCCACATTTCACTGCTGGATATGTGACTAATGTTACTGGGTGTATGTGTGAGTGAGAGTGTGACTGTGAGAACAAGCATGTGCATGCAGTGTGTGTGTGTGTGTGTGTGTGTGTGTATGTGTGTGTGTGTGTGCGTGTGCATATGAGGACATCCATCATTCAATCTTTCAGTGTGGACACTTCAGCCGGGTGAGGAGCGATCGCCGGAAGGTCACAGTGGTGGTGACGATGCTGTGTGGCACAAACACATGCCAGCCTCACACCAATCGCTCTTCCCCACCTCACTTCAGGGGCTGGCTGGGAGGCTATAGGACATGGTCACTCAAAGTGGACCTTAATAACCACGATGGACGCCAACATCGCCCTAAGAGCACAGTTCCCCCTAGCCATCACACAAGGGCACACATTAAATCAATACCAAGAGATTCCGACAGATCCATGGAAAATGAATTGAAATGTCACAGACGGGACAACAATGCAAAATGCAAGACATCTTGTACTCCACTGTCTACATGTTAGGGCAAACATCACAGGCTATGGCTCTACTTTTTCATTTCTGTGTGTGAGAGTGTGTGTGTGTATGCATGTGTGTGAGTGTGGTGTGTGGTGTCTGATGTGTGTGTGTGTGTGTGTGTGTGTGTGTGTATTTGGGGGGTTGAGGGGGGCAGAGAGTACTGTCATTTTCCAGATCAATACACCAAACTGGCAGCACAGATGGAGGGAACATGAATGGGCCTCTCTTTAAAATAATTGCAGTCTTCAAGTTCAGGGCTTAAAAGCATCCAAAAATGATCCCTTGTGGAAAATCGGAAACTACAATGGAGTCATCTGCTACTCGCTTTCACAGACACACACGCATACTGTAAGAATGTGCGCACACACACACACACACACACACACACACACACACACAGACACACACACACACACACACACACACACACACACAAATTGGATCAAAATGTCCCATGCTGACAGACTGCTGCTAAACCTCTCAACTTCTCCCTTCCTGTAATCTAAAGACAACCTCTTAAGTGTCACCAGTGTGTTGGCAAACAATGAAGCATTATTACAATTGAAAAAAATAACTTCTTAAAACAAAGAGACATACAGCCCCGTCTAGAGCTGCTTTTGATATTATCCACTCCAATATCCTTTAAACAGGGATCAAGGTCATTTGTCTGAGTAACCACTCAAAACAAAAGGGCCTCTTACACTCTTCAATTTCACCTGATTAAAATCAGATGGACATGCATGGAGACAGTACAGAAAACCTAGTCAGTCTTTGCCAGGGAGGAGATGGTGACTAGATACATGTAGAGTAATATTTTCCTGACAGGGAATTTTAGCTTGAGGGAATGTTAGCAGGGTAGAGGATTCTGTGATGTCAGAAAGAGGATAACTTCTATTTTTCCTTTTTTTTTTTTTGGCTTGAAACGGGGCCACAGTGACATCAGGGGTTGTGTTTCATTTTCAAGACAGATGAGGTCAGAGAAGTTGTGGTTCATTACTGAAATATGTTCATTTTAATCTCCCATGAACAAAACCACCCCGTAGGCTTATGGATTAGGGGCTTTTGAAAGGGGGAAAGAAAACGTTAACACACACCCCTCCCTACTGCAGTTTAGGTTTATGATTCCAAAAGTATTATATAGTATTTAATGGAATGGCATCTTAAGGAAAACCAATTGAAATGTCCCCATTGCATAGCCACATTGCTTACTTTGAATATTAAAAAGAATTATGTTGTTATTAATTCTACCTATATCCTTTCAGACAGCATTAGATAAAAAGGACGTTGGTCTCTGCTATCTAGCATTTACAAGAAATATGACCATCACAATTCAATCATTCAAATCAAGTAAAAGCAAAAACAAACAAAAAAATAATAAATGTAAAAAGCATTGACAGAGGTTTATTCGACATCTACCAGGGCACCTCCAGAAAATCATTTGAAGAAATTTGACATAGCTTATTTTTTTTATAGGAGGTCAGTGCCTTTTCAATTGATTTATAGAGCATAGCCTTGTGTTTTTCTGTGTTACAGTACCTTGCTTCTGGCTTTGATGTTTAGTGTGATTACAGCAGTGATTTCCACCCCTCTCTAAACACACAGTTTGATACCATTATTTCCATTATTTTAGCAGTTAGGAATCACCCAGCCTCGCACCGCTCACAGATGAGCTTTTCATTGCTTCGTTATGAGCTTCCATTGGCAGGAAACGCAGTGGATCCATTTCAGCTGCTCTTCCACGCAACACACACAAATGGCACTTAAGTGTTCATACTTCCCTGCACGCTTTTCCTTAACTTGCTATATTGACAGATGAGAGGAAGAAGAAAAAAAAACAGGGAGAATTACGCTGTCAAGATATTTTGGATTCTTTAACAGTTTGTTCCAAATATTTTTGTTTAACATAACTCTACTCCATACAAACCAGTCAACAATTCAGACATCAAACCTATTTCTGAACGTTGGCATTTGATCATCTACACCGTGTCCTGAACCCTGTAAACTTTTCAGACAGGCCCACAAGTGATAGTGGAGAGCCCATATTCTTCTCCCTCTGGACGTACTATCAAGCGATTCAAATAAGAAGCACATGGGGCTGTGCTGCCCCCAATGGCCTTTTTCCCACTCCAATAACGGAGCTGTGGTGACAAAGACGAGCTCTCAAAGCCTGCATTACTGTCAGCGCATAGCAGATCAAAGCATACACACACGCTGGGAGAAGGTGCACACTTCCATGGTACAGGAAGAGCTGACAGCACTGAGGAGGACGTTCCTCAAAAAACGGCGGTGACATTCAAGAGGCTATCAGATGACGAGCGCCGTGTGGTCAAAGAGTGTGTCTGCTCTGTCAGAACACCGTCGTGAGGAGATGAGCACCCACCCCACACACACACACACACACACACACACACACACAGTCACAGACGTACCACTTGTTATTCTATTCACTTTTACTCATGCATGTGCCATGGAAGCATTCCCTTCCAATTAAGCCAGGTGTGTGTGTGTGTGTGTGTGTGTGTGTGTGTGTTTATTGTTTATGTGTTACAGCAGCAGGTGCCCTGATGAGAGGGCCTCCTTGTGTGCTTGTTTTGTTGTTGTTGTTGTTGTTGTTGTTGTTGCTGTGGTTGTGATTGTTGTTGTGCTTCTTGTTCTTGTTGTTATTAATTAGAATGTGCAGAGAGAAGAGAGGGGGGGTGGGCTTGACCTGATTCATAACCTCAGGCCTGAAAGGTTATGCTACTCTAGACTTCCTCCCCCTCTTTTCTTATCCTTTCTTCAATCCTCTCATCTCTCACCTCTTTCCGTTGCCCATATCCTTTCTTTCTTCTTCTCTCTGTCAATCAGCTCTCATCTTCTCTCCTCCCCTTTACCTCAGCTCTCTTCTCCACTCCCCTCACCCTTTTCCCTTTCATCTACCTCTTTTCATCCCCTCTTCCTCCCTTCTTTTTGTCTCTTCCTCTTTCTCTCTGCCTCCTTTCCTACTCTCCTCTCCTCACGTTCCCTCTTTCCCCTCCTCTCCCTGTGTGCTGTAGTCTGGAGTAGACGGATTAGGTTTTGCGCTTCATTTCCCCGTCCCCTGCTGGCTCCATAGTGTTTGTGCACCACCCCACAAAACCCCGACACCAACACCAACACCAACACCAACACCGCCCTCCCATCCCCTCCGCATCTGCCTTGTTATTGTGTTTCCTGGCCTGTCTGGAGAGTGAGAGAGAGAGAGAGAGAGAGAGAAAGAGAGAGAGCATAGTCACTGATTGTTTGGAGGCCGGTGCATATGTGTGGCAGATTAAACCCTGATCTAATCATGATACAATCAGGTCAGAGTTATCCATTCTGAAGGCTCAAGGTTAGCTGCTGCTGCATGGTGTGTGTGTGTGTGTTTGTGTGTGTCCTGTGCTGTGTTGAAGCGAAAGAAAATTCCATTAAAAAAGCCTGCCTCCCCCCAAGAGATTGCCTTTCAGAAGCTGAAAACATGCTCAAAGAGATTCCTTCAAAGAGGCTATTCCTAGGAGAGAAAACAGCCCCATTTACATACTTAAACAATAACCTGCTGTCATAGCTCTATGCGCCACTGGACATAGCTCTATGTGTCACTGGACAGATATGTGTTTAGGGTGGTGGTGGTGTGTGCGTGTGTGTGTGTGTGTGTGTGTGTGTGGGTGATAGGTATGGGGGTCCTATCCAGATGCTCCCTCCAATTAGACCGTGTCTCGTCACACACACACACACACACATACATACACCCTGGCAATTAAAATGATTCGGTATGCGTTTGCCAGCGGGGTTGCATGTCACGTCTTCGCTGATGATGCCGACGTGAGAGGTGCCGAGCTGTCAGTCTGTGTGCGAGTGAGACACTCACTCAACATTAGCGTTTGTGAGGAGGAAGACCAATGATTCATAACTCCACCACCCAACCCCCCCAGCCTCTCATTTCAGCGCTTATTTTCCCTGCTAACACAGAAGGCCCCCAAGACAGAGGTAATTACGCCTACTGAACTCAGACACCTCAGCAAATCATGATCCAATTTCCCTCACTGCAGAGTGTATGCATGCATGTACATACAGTACATCTCTGTGAAAGACTACGTGTGTGTGTATGTGTGTGTGTGTATGGTGTATGTGCACGCCTGCATGAGTCTGTGCATGTGTATGTGTGTGTGTGTATGTGTGTGTGTGTACACTATATATGCTCTGGCACCTTGGAGGGGGAAAGCGAGGTATAAATGTCGCCGATTCTGTTTAGCAATTACGGCAGGCGTGTTTATCTGTAGTGTCTTTCCCTTCGCATATCCACATGCCACGCTCGTTAATTCCGCCTCATGTACCGTCAGATGTAGCGCGAAAACAGGATAATTAAGAAACACACATACACACAGACACATGGAAAGAGCAGACCAGGCTTAAAGTAGTAATAAAATATTTAGAGGAAATAAATGAATGTCTCTCTCTGTCTCTCTCTCTCTCTCTCTCTCTCTCTCTCTCTGGGTGTGTGTGTGTGTGTGTTTTTACGGAGCTGAGAGATGCAGGAGTTTGTGAATGTAGATGAGATGCATTTCCAGGCCTGCCCCCCACTACCACCCCACCCTGACAACCCCTCCTTCCCCACCTCCCCCTCCTCCGCATTGTCTTGTAACCGGGATGAAGGGATGGCTGGAGAAAAAGTGAATAAAGAATGAACGAATACCCGCTGAGCATGCCTCTGCTAAACGGAGGAGAAAAAAAGAAGAACAGCTATGCTGTAATGGTAAGGGAGGGGGAAGAGAGTGAAAGAGAGAGAGAGAGAGAGAGAGATGAGATGTGGAAAAAGTAAAAATAAATACAGATAAAAAGAACAGCCAGTTCAAACAAACAACCAAACAAACAAAAAACATATTTCACCATGAATTAGTAAATCACATCAGCTCAGCTTCCCTGCACTGGCTCACGTGCCCTTATCATGGACAGATTCCAGTGACAGTAACCTATATCCTCCGTCTGCCACCAGGGTCATTTCCATTCTGCACTGAGGGGGAGGTCAAAACCAGGTCTCCTCTCCTTTCATGAACTGCTACTGAGATGGTGAGGCTCGTTATGGAGAAGTTCTGAGCCAGTTGTTTCCCTCCTAATGCTGCACACTACCAATCAGTGGTCAAGGGGCAGGGCACCGAGAGAGTGCTTTCGCCTTGGAACTTGTCTAGAAAGATGAGATGTCTTCAAGTTCAGCTCAGTACAGAGTGAGGCCATTCACTTTTGAGTCTCTTCAGGCCACAAGGTATAGAGGAGGCTAGTGTTTGGTCATTAATGGAGAGCACTTGCTTGAGTACACACACACACACACACACACACACACATGCATTCAAAGCCCAGCGCCAAGGTCAGAGTTAAGACTAAACACACAGATGAATCAATGAATGAAGAGGCAATAGCTCTTGCCTCCCACACACAGCACTGAAGAGCCTCAAGGAGAAAAGGAGAGAAAGAAAGCAAGAGAGGGAGCATGAGAGAAGATAGAAGACTAGGATAGAGGGAGAGGGAGAGAGAACAAGAGAGGGAGAGGTACAGAGAGAACAAGAGAGCTGGGTGGTGGGTAGTGGGGGTGGAGGGGATGTGTTTTGGAAAAAAAAAAATTGGGAATAAATCAAATCCCTGATGGCTAATTCTTCAAATGGGAAATCAACTTCAAAGTGTTATTTCATCCGCAGCTTCTTGGGCGGAGGTGGTGGGTGAGGAGTGGGATCTGAGGCCCGCGACAGAGACGAAATGCCAGAGGCAGACGAGACGAAGGAGCTGGAGCACAGCGCAGCGCTACGCTCGGCCCCTGAGCAGCGGCGGCGCCGGGGTCAATACGCTGATAAAAAGCAGCTAATGATGCCTTCAAAGAGCGCCCAGGCCCACGGAGCCGGACCACAAGAGACTCGCGCCTCTCCTCTCCTCTCCTTTCTTCTCCTCCTCATCCTCTCTTCCCTTGCTTTCTTTTGCCTCTTCTTCTCTTGCCCTTTGCTTCAGCGCTGTCCCCTCCCTCAGGAAATGGGGGCAGTGGGTGTGTGTGTGTGTGTGTGTGTGTGTGTGTGTGTGTGTGGGAGGGGGTTTAGTGTTAGAATTCTGACCCCCACCACCCCCTCCCCTCATCCAGTCTTGTATTTATTCAATCAACCCCCTCTGCACCTTGGCTAATCCCGCTATTTCTTAATTCAATATTCCTCCCTGATCCCTTTAGGAAGAGCTGTCGGCTCCATCGCGCCAGAACAGCGGCTGACACATTCCACCAGGCGCGTCTCAAGAACAGGAGCCAAAACACTCAGGAAGGAAAGCGCACCATTGGCTCTTAAGTGTATCATAGCTCCACTGCAGGTAAACACACACCTCACTTTACAAGTGTGTCACTCTAATTAAATCCTCACAGGCAAACTGTTTGTATTTAAATCTGTTTGAATGATTGTCTTTGGTGACAGCTTGTTGACATTTCCACTCTACAGGTGATACAAAATGACTCCTCTCCATTCCCTCCCCCCGGAACAACATGGTGATTAGCTGGAGTTGTTTGTGAATGGCAAGCTTGAGCAATAGGACCAGCAAGATCAGTACATTGGATTGGACAGTACAATTATTAAAGCTACACACTGTAGCTTTAACTACACTCCCCCACCCCCTTCCCAGTGCACCATGTCCAAATGGCTATCTCTCCATCCTCCTGGTGGAGGTGAGCTGATGTCCACCCGAGCACACCATAGAAGTCCAGCCTCAGCTCTCTCTCCCGCTGACATGTCATTGGACTTGCAGATTTATGCAAATGAGGATGCTCCTCGCTGCTCTGCTGTTTAGCTTGATCGCGCTTGCCCGCTCCTGATTCGCCGATGAGAAAGCATCTGATTTGCATATGTGTTGCCCAGCTAAGCATGCACAGAAAAGGCACAGAGGAGACTGCCCAGTGGCCTGACCCCACACGTGTGAACATGCACAAATGCTGGGTGTGTCACAGATGATAAACGGACAACACTGATAGCTTATAAACACATACACAAACACACACAGAACACACACACACACACGCACACACACGCACACACTCAAGCCCACACACACACACACGCACACACACACACACAGCCAAACACAAAGACAAAACACAAACACAAAAAATTTTAATTCCTAAACAGATGGAAGCCACTACTGGGACAGGATTTTTTTGCTCAAACAAGCACACTCACACATCACCCACTGCGAAACTTTACACAGAGCACAACACTTTATAAACACACAAACTACCACACACACACTCAAACACACTCACACACACACACACACACACACACACACACACACACACGGTGACTCAGAAAACTTCTGCCCAGTTCTGAATTCTAGTCAGGTCGCCATGACAATGGCAGCATGACCTTGGTTTTCAGTACTTTGAGGTGAGTGAGAACCCCTAATTGTGTGTGTGTGTGTGTGTGTGTGTGTATATATTTTATTAGCGGCATTCATGTGTGTTCTAAACTGAGGGTGTTTTCCATGTTTACGTCAGTGTGTGTGTGTGTGTGTGTGTGTGTGTGTGTGTGTGTGTGTGTGTGTCACACATGGTTAAGGGTTGTGTGTGTGTGTGTGTCTGCATGTGTTATTAGCAGCATTCATGTGTGTTAAGCTGAGAGTGTGTTTTCCACGTTTACGTCAGTGCGTGAGTGTGTGTGTCACAAATGGTTAAGGGTTGTGTGTGTGTGTGTGTGTGTGTGTGTGTGTGTGTGTGTGTGTGTGTGTGTCTATGTATGTGTGTGTGCGCCTTGTCCCAGTGTGTGCTCTCTAGACCTCATCGCTCCAATTACCCGCTCCATTGCCCCAATTAGCGAAATCAAAACGCACTGCGAGACAAAACCCGGGGGATAGCCACCGCACCAAAGCACTGTGCCTTCCAGCAATCCTATCCACAGCCAAAAAAAACACATTCATGTGCTCGTATTACATTCTACAAAATCGTCATCAAAATAGCGTGTCTCTTTCTCTTTCTCCTCAGCAGGGCCACACACAGTATGGCTAGCTGATTAAGTGTGATCCGCCCTGCTAATGCGTATTTAGAGCCCTACATCCCCAGCCCCATATGCAGCAATGAGATTATGTGCACCCGGGTAGATGGGGAAAGATGCTATGTGTTAATAGAGGGAGATGAGGGAGGGAGAGAAGGGGGGATAGAGATAGAGAGAAGAGAGAAATGTTTATGGAAAAAAAAATCTTCTCATCTTAAGCTGCCTCTTATCATAATGAGAAGGTTGAGCTTTGAAATCCAGTTCTTGTGGAAACACGCACACACATGAACACACACAAAGACAACAGTGCACACACACACACACACACATACACAGAAATCAATCTAAATAAAACTGCAATCCACTGAGACCCTGTGTCCAGCTAGCAGTGAAATTAAAAAAGTCATAACCCTCAACACATCAGATAAGGACCGAAGGTGCACCAGTATGGCACTCCACCAAATCAGTGGTGCACTTTAGAATTCATGAACAAATTGAATGTAAAGGCTGGGAATGTAGTTCTGGTCATCCAGTGGCATGATCTGTGTGTGTGTGTGTGTGTTTGTGTGTGTGTGTGTGTGTGTGTGTGTGTGTGTGTGTGTGTGTGTGTGTATGTGTGTTAAGTGGTATTGACTGGTGCTGGTGGTGGTGCTGTTGGGGGAGAGGTGTTGAGCTTTGGCTCCAAGCCCCTCAGCTGCCGGCCTTGCACCAGCACCGATCAATGGCCCCCTCAGTGTCATCTCAGAAGCTGGAGCACGGTCGCCACAAGGCAGCAGTGCTCACCGTCCTGATCCGGCCACCAGAGAGATGGGCCATAATTAAGTCTTGATTGATAACGGATCAGCACCATCGATTGGCTGATATGAGGGCCCACCAAGCCTGGTCTACCTGCCACCCCCCCCCCCTACCCCCCCACCCACCCCACCACCACACACACACACACACACACACACACACACACACACACACACACACACACACACACACACACACACACTTCTTCCTTCTGGCATCACAAAGATGACATCGACTCGACTGCACATTGAATAAACTCCTCAAGACATTGATGATCTGATAGGCATCGGCTGACGATCAGATAGACTTTCCCATCCAGAGTGTATGAAGGGGGAGGTCAGCCATTTTTATGACTCTGTTTTCCTCTCTACTCACCACTGGATTACCCCCACACACACACACAGATGCGGGATGCAGTCATGACAACAATGCTTTAGAGAAGGAGATGAAATGAAAACATCTGGTCGAGAGCCAACATATCTAAATATGTAATGGACACACACACACACACACACACACACACACACACAACAGCTGGCTGTGGGTGTGAAGCACGGCGTGGTGCCACATGGCCCAGTGGCCTGTTTGCCCAGCCCGAGCGGTGCGCAGCGTGTGAGTAGCGCTGCAGCTCTGGCAGGAGAGGCGAGGGCAAACCCAGTTTAGCGCCCCTGGGACACACCGCTGTGCTCATGGGGACCAGCTAATTGTTGCCTAGCCTAAAGCCTGTTCCAGGGGTTTTGTGCGCGTGCGTGCTCACACACACACACACACCCACACACACACACACACACACACACACACACACAAACACACACACAAACACACACACACTTTATGTCCATGCGTGCCCACCCAGAGTAATTTAAACAGACATGTCTAATGAATAAACATTCCAAACACATGCACATATGCACTTGCGCAAACACACACACACACACACACACACACACACACACACACACACACAAACACACATAAAAGTGTATAAGCCAGACTATGCTTACAGCTCATTTATAATTCAGCAATAACAGCCGATCTCTCCCACTGCAATCTTTCACACCCTTTCCACCGCCACAATATACTCTGGTATGTCTTGTATGCATTCTCTCTCTCTCTCTCTCTCTCTCTCTCTCTCTCTCTCTCTCTCTCTCTCTCTCTCTCTCTCTCCTGAAAGGCAACTTGAACTATGAACTTTCATATGTTCATGTACATACTGAAACATTGACATAATGAGGATAGGAACATTCCTCTGCTTTATGGCTTGAGAGTTACACATCCAAGGCCATGGGGTGTACACCCCTCATCAGTGGCTGAAGGATCCTTGTTCAAAGTACCTCATTCATGCACTGTAAGAACAAAGTTAGTTTTAGATACTAATAAAACATAAGTACAGGCAATTCCCCCAGGCAGCATTGTTTTAAAAGCAGGCCTCCAGTTACTTTCATCTCCTCCATAAAGTGCACCTGGTCGAAAGAGCGGTGAAGGCTCTATTCCGCCACGGGGCACATCGGCCTCGTAGATCCTTCACGCGCGCACCGCTGGGCTGCGGCAGGCTAATGCAGTGCTCTCGCTAGAGAGACAGAGAGCGCTTTAAGGACGCTGTGCGTGCTTGGCAGCATCCGCTTTCCGAAAAAACGTGGCCACTTGCAGGCAATATTTCAAGCCATCCATCTCCGGCAGATAATAGAGTGGCCTTCGCTTTTCAGCGCCTCCAGGAGTGACCAGTTATCTCACGACAGCAACTCTGCCGTTAATAAAAGGGGTGTAGAGAGAGGGTGGTGGGTGGTGGATGGTGGGTTAGGCAGAGCTGATGGTGGGGGAGAGAGAGAAAAGGAAACAGAAGGATGGGGAAGAGGGGATCAGTGGCACGGAGAGAAGAGGAGAATTCCAGGTCTAATTCAGAGAGATCGCCACGGCGACAGCCATCTCAGGAGGAACGTGGGGCGCCCTGCTGAAGCAGTTTCAGCGGAGTTGCTTTCCAGTGGTTGGGCCGAGGTGCTGATGAGAGCCATCACATGTGGCTGGAGGCGGGCTGGACGGGGCGCACGGGAGGTGAAGAGTCCAGGCCAGCACTTTACTCTATGACACATCATCTTCAGGCCCCCCGGTGGCAAGAAGCAGAGCAATGTTTCCATTCCACGTCTTTTTCAATCTCACAAAGCCCACAGGACATATCACGGGAACACAGGTCTTATGTCATACTAAACACATCTATATTTACACAAGTCACTACAGACACAAACACACACACACACACACACACACACACACACACACACACACACACACACACACACACAGTCAAAATTATTCGAAGCGAGAAGCCATTAACCCAGCTGAAATCCCCTCTTTCATTTACTTTAGTTTGGACTTGCACAGGGGCCCCAACAGCACTTCCAGGAACCTGAAGCAACACATCCGTAGCACACTCTACTATCGGGGACTTTTACCATCTCTGCGGCAAAAGATTAAAGCACATCCCCCCCCTCCCCCCCAACCAACACCATTACCTATCCCCAGCCACTCTCGCTCTCCCTCTCAGCCAAGAAGCTGGCCAATTATTTTTGCTGTGAGTCGGCCGCACAAGATTGTGATTGATTCACCCATTTGTGCATTTATGTCCCCCTCTCATTCATGTGGAGGCCATTCTCGGCAGTAAAGAGCACTCCCTGCCATGAGCGTGCTGATGGGGCTGTAGGTACCGGTCCCTCTCTCCTTCTCTCTCTCTCCTCTCTCTCTCTCTCTCTCTCTCTCTCTCTCTGGCTATGCATTTAGATGGGCTTCAAGGCACTCCATACTGAGCACACTAAATGGCAAAAAGTATTTACGCTTATCGGCGGACACAATGTATTTGTTCGAGAGACGCTTGTATCCAATTTTACCCCCAGAGTCTTACTCCCATTGGTTTCGCCACTAAGCGAAGGTTACATGGTTTTAACTCTCGTAACATTCTTCACCCTGCTGCAATGGCTTGAATCATTCACCAGCCTACAGTGCAGTATATTTACGTGTAACATGCAAATAATCTGCCACTGGCACATTTACAATCACTCAGGGAGGGAGAAGGAGTGGGAGCTGCAGTGACATGGACAAACTGCCCTGGCTAGAATATGCACTCCTTTAATTACCCTGTCATGGCATGTGTCTTGGTTACACTGCAGGCCACAACAGGAAAAACACACCATCAATAAAATCAATAGCGTGCAGACACACAGAGGCAGCAGGGCTATAGTTATCAGAAATATTGTTGGTTCTTTGTAATCATGAATATTCCAGGACGCAGATAAATGGCCCTGCAGCTCCCAATAATCAATTTTCGGACTTGACAGACAGCATGGTGAAAATGATCTTGTCTATCAGTGGCCTCGCACATTAGGGCCTAAAACCACATAGATGTGTACATGCGCACACACACACACACACACACACACACACACACACACACACACACACACACACACACACACACACACACACACACAGACACACATACCATGAATGACAGCCATATCCATTCTAAATGACTGAGGAAGGAAGACTTATCGAATGCCAATACAAGGCGAGCTCTGGGCCGAACTAATGGGATTTGCCTGAGGAACAGGGCAGTCATCTCAGATATTCTGAGTAATAAGTCCAAGCCTACCCCCACATCTTCCTCAACACACACACACACACACACACACATTTGGCCAGTAATATCGATACAACTCTGAGTGTTTGTCTTCCCACTACTGCTCTTATGTCCACAGAGGGAGGACGGGGAGGTAGAGGAAGACCAAAAGCAAATGGCACGCCACAGTGTCTATTTTTTTTTCTTCTCTATTGACACCCCCGAGTCCCACAGCACCACATTGAGTGTGTGTGTGTGTGTGTGTGTGTGTGTGTGTGTGTGTGTGTGTGTGGATGGAGTGTGTGTGAGTGGGGGGCAAACACCAGCTTTCTGTTCATTATCCACAGGCCTGGTGTGAGAAATAATGGACCTGAGATTTGAAGGGGGTGGAGGCTTGACATAGACACATATGATTACCTACTACTGGGTGTGAGGGTGTATTGATAAAGCATCACTATAAGTGTCTTTCATTGTACACACAGATGTCTCAATAGCCACTTCCCCAAGGGGTTCGGCCAGAACGTCCAAACAGACATGAAAAAAACAGGCTCTATAGATTTTACGATACAGTTTTGCTGTAAACTGTACTCAGATGATTTGACAGGCAGCACGTCATACTAGTGACAGAGAATGTAGATGCTTTAGTGTCCATTTGTAGACTGCACAATCAATAAATTGTCTTTCAGAAATGACAAATACCGGTGTTTGAGTAGAGTCGCAAATCAATGGAAATCTTTTTCTGTATTTAGCTGTGTGCCAGATTGAATAACTGCTTTCTTTTTTTTTCAAGTTGTCACTGTCCACTTCACGCTTGGTTCTGTGCAGATACTACATGACTATCTCTATATTAGGTTGAGTGTCCCCCAGTGTGTGGGTAAGTGAGGCTTTTGTACTGGCAGGAGCCGGCACGTCTGCTTGGAAGCCCTGCAACAGTGATGTGTGTGGGTGGTGCTGCCTCACGACAGGCGGAGTAAGGGTCTGGCTGGCCATGGTCAGTGCCTGGGGAGAGGGGGGGTCCTAGATGGGGGTGTTGGGGCAGTGGGGGGTTGGGGGCAGGGGTCTGTGTATGCCATCAGCCCTCTGGTAACTGTCAGTAGAACAAGCAGTGGTGGTGGTGGGGTCATATCAGCAGCAAGATCCTTCTGATTGTGTCCAATCAGAACCCCACAAACCCTCCTGATCTTCCTCCCTCAACTCTCTCTCTCTCTCTCTCACACACACACACACACACACACACACACACACACACACACACACACACACACACACACACACACACATCCCTGCCCCATCATGCTCTCTGAGACATGAGAAAGGGACGGCAGGGTTGGAGGGAGCCCTGAGGGTAGAGGGAGAGATGAGACCTAATGCAGTGGACATGACACGAGTCTGGAGATACCCCTACGACCCGCCTGCCCCCATTACACACACATACACACACACACACACACACACACACACACACATATATACACACACACACACACACACACACACACACACTCACACACACACACACTGCCCCTGGTCACAGAAACGAGAGGCGGTGTTACAGTTAGCATCTTGCTCCAGTCAAACAGACATGAAGTTAAATCCCTACTGTCCTTCTCCCCCTGAACCCCCCCAAGTCACACACAAAAACACACTCTCTCTCGGTATGTTTTTCTCTCGGTGTAAAAGTAAACACACACACAAACACACACACACACACACACACACACAAACAAACACACACACACACACACACACACACACATGCTGTTATATGCTGTTATCATGGCAACATTTCCACCTGTCTCACTGTTATCTCTCTCACCAGAAGTAACAATGTGACACCACCAAAACCACAGACAAACACACATATGCATCATACAGTCACAAGCACACACACACACACACACACACACACACACACACACACTCCAACACTGCAGCACCACCCACCCCCCTCTCTCTCTGTCTCTCTCTCCCCCTCTCATTCCCTGTTGGCTACACTCTATCTAGCCCATAAATCCTATTTTCTCCTTTCCCCTTGTCTCACAGTGCACCTTGGTGTCCATCTGTCCATTTCCTCCTCCCTCATCACCTTTCATTTTTTATTTCACTATCTTTTCTCTCTCTCTCTCTCTCTCTCTCTCTCTCTCTCTCTCTCTCTCCTCCCTCCCACACACACAGGAAGTCATTAACGCTGGTCGCACCATGTAACAGACGGAGCTGGTAGCGGCGAATGATTCACGTGTCGTTCTGCATATCGATTTCCCCGCTCCGCTCATAAATTTCAGGTGCAGGACTGCAAACAAACACACACTCACTCACACACACACACACACACAGACGCACACGTGCACACAGACAAACATAAACACAAACACACACACACACACAAACACACACACACACACACACACACACACACCACACTCACACTCACAAAGAGATGTATTGCCATCTCCAAGTAAGCAAACACCATTCCCCCCTCAGACAGCTGTGAGAGGGGGCTCATTTTCAGCATAGGGGGTGGTGGGTGGTGGATGGATGCGCGTTCTGAAACGTGATCAGCTACATCAACAGTCTCCAATGAGGCTGGAGAAATGGGAGACAGGCAGCTGCAGCTGGGTAATCACTCTTACCCTTACTGACACACCAGTGCCCCACACAAGAAGGTGCCCTCCCATCGCGCACACACACACACACACACACACACACACACACACACACACACACACACACACACACTACTATCAATGAACACCATTTCCATGGTCACATGAAAGTAGATTGACCTCATAAAGAGGAGGACATGCAGATTGCCATGCCCTTGGTCATGCCCATGACCCGCATCGCCGTGGTAAGTGGTGCTTTTTGGGCAGCGCAGCGTGGCATGGCATGGGATGTTATCTGGAAACGAGCCCCTTTCTTGTCCTCTGCATCGATGATGTAAGATATTGGCAGCGGCCCGGATGAGTCCGGAAGTGTCCAGACATACGCTGTCCTCGCCTCAGCTCACAAGGGCATCCCGACAGGCACGCTCTCACACAGCCTGTGGAGCCGCCAGGACTCGCTGCCAATGCGCTCTTTGGGACCCATCGACAGAGACAGAGAGTATAGATGTGTGTGTGTGTGTGTGTGTGTGTGCACGTGTCTGAGGTAGAAAGAGAGGGAGAGTCTCTATGTGTGTGAGAATATGTGTGTCTGTGTGTGTGTATATGTGTATGTATATGTGCATGCATAGCATGTGTATGTGTGTGTCTCTGTGTGTGTGTGTGAGAGAGAGAGAGAGAGAGAGGAATCTCTTCTGCCTCTGTCAACATCTCACTGTTTACATCTATCTGACCATGAGTCTCAGCTCGCTCACCGAGGATGAGACGAGCTTCGGAAACTCCCTTAATGCACCCGCACTTGTCAGCAAGAAAAAGTCCTGGCACACTGCTGTACCATCCCGTGCCAAGAGTTTGGCGTATATCACTGCTGGAGCGGAGTGGGGGGGGGATGTGAGGGGGTGACCCATTTCTTACTTCTGTACTTTCAAGTGCCTCAGATTCCGGAAAACTGGTAATCGTACCGAAAAAGCAGCGGGTAGACTTTTTGAGAGGCGTGGATTAGGGGGTGTATTTGTCTATCAGTAATCACTATAAACACACACACACACACACACACACACACACACACACACACACACACACACACACACACACACACTCACTCACACACACACACACACACACATACATACACACAAAGAGACAAACCAAACAACAATTTCCCTTTGCTGTCCCTGTGTCAAATATCTATCATGACACATTAATATCAGGTTGCTTGCTCACTCTGAAGAGTGACAGATAAACGAATTCAGCAAATAAACCACATGCAGAGAGAGCACTGTGTCAGAGTATGCAAAAACATCAACAACAGCAACAGCAACAGCAACAAAAACAAACAAACAATGCGGGGAAAAACAATGTGATAGTGGCCATTTGAAAGGTAATAGCTTGCTTCTTTTTCTTCCCTGAGAGACAATTCTTTTTCATCATTTTTTTCTCTCACTATCTTTTGCAGAGTACACATAATGAAAGTTGTTAGGGGGTTGAGGGTAGGAGGAAAAGACAACGAAAGCATTAACACCATTAGCAGTCAGCGGTAGGTTAGCTTAGCAACATGTGATGAGGAGGATGGTGATGAAGACGAGCCCCCAACCACACACACACACACACACACACACACACACACACCACCCCCCGCGTCGACGACGCCTGGGTGGTAATGAGCGGGACATTTTCTCACACAAGGAGATGGCTGCTTGGAGAGTACTGCATTAGCATGTCTGTTTTACAGTAATGATGCTGTTATGGTAATGTGACAGGGGGGTGAAAGTTGTTAAGTCATTAAAAAGGGAAGCTGCAAAAAAAAGCACTGAACAAAAACACACAGAGGAAGAAAGGGGGAAAAGGGACACACAGACACACACAAGGCACATTATCACTACACATAATAAACAGCGAGTGAGTAACACATAGAGAACAAGAAACGAGTGAGGCATAGAGCGAGAGGCAAAAGAGGCAAAGAGAGGGGAGCAACAAAAGAGATGATGAGGAATAATTGAGCAAGATACACAGATACAGATCAGTGTCCAGTTACGACGATGAGTCTGTCCAGAGAGGATGTGGGGCATGGAGATGTGGGGCTAATTCTGGTGAGTACATGGGTGCAGCGGTGCAGCGGTGCAGCTGTTGATGAGCTACTGTAAGAGAAAGAGCTGGACTGGGGTTACTCACTAAGGGGGTGCAGGGGGTCCAGTACTCGGGGTTGAGCTCAGCCCGGGAGCGGAGGTCCAGATACTCAGGGTTGAGTTCGGTACGGGCGCGGGTTAACGTCCCCTTCAGAGGGCAAGAACAAGGAAGGGGAAAGGGCAAGGGTTAAAAATCGAGATGTACGCCAACGATCACTCTCAGGATGGAGTGATGGATGGGTAAGAGAAGGAAGGGGAGATGGGGGTGAAGAGAAAGTGAGAAGAAGAGGAGGAGGGGGGTGGGTGAAGAGATACAGGATTCCGCTGGTCCTCAAAAGACAGAGGGAGAAATGAATGATGAATGTGGAGGTTTCATCATGGTGTTCATCTTAAGAGCACCTGATACATTTTACCTGACTTCACCAATCAACCCCAGAGTTAAAAAAAAAAAAAAAAAAAACATTACATTGGCATTCCAAGTGGTTGAAATGTTTCTGATGTGATTTTCCTTTGCGCCCATTGATTTTCACATGGCATAAATCCAGGACCACAAATTCATTTTTGGATGTCTCACACACTGCGTATAAAGCAACACAATATTCTGCAATAGTTGGACCATTATATCCATGAATGTGTGAGGTGTTTACAGAATATTTGTGTTTACTTTCTGGGGTTTAGGCTATTGTTCTGCAATAGGGGTGGCACTGATGACAGTCTGAACTTACAGGTAGACCACCTAGCAATACAGCTATGCATTAGGTGAATGCTAGTTAGCTAACTAATTATAAATAAGTTATATTTTAAATTACCCATTGCACATAATAGATTTCAGCAATTCAGGAAACAACTAAAAATATTATATGAACCCGTTTCTTTCCTGTAGTTCTACTACATGTTTTTACATGGATTACTCTAGTGTGGAAGATACTGTAGAACTAGTTATCTCTTACTGCAAATCAAGCTAGTTATCTCTTACTGCAAATCAACTTTTATGCAAGGAAAAAAAAAATAAAAAATCACTAGCCTATAGAACTATTTAAAACTTTGCTTTTCAGATTTGACACGGAATATCCCTTTCACTTCCATCAGAAAGATCCAAGAAGCAAAGCTGTCACTATATTTACCATTTTAGCATACCTTTTCATCATCCATTCATCGCATACACATGACACATCGCGCAATTGTGTCCAATTTGAAGCCCTTCACCTTCATAAGAGCTTCGATACTGATTAAAAGCTCCAAGACAGGAAGAGGGAAGCAGACGAATGATGAGGGGGCTCCTTCTTTGCCTGTTCTTCCCAGTGCAGGATTGATGACACAGATGGATTAAATTTCTGCTTTGAAAATAATACCGCGATACAGATTTAATGAGCATGTGCGTTTTATGCGTTTGACACACACACAGCCGCGAAGCATTCCGTCAAATAACACACCTTTCCGTGTAATAGGCTAGTCTTCCTGTCTGTTTTTTTTTCACTGGCACTCTTTTTGCATACTGACTAGACAACAAGGTGGAGATTGACAGATTGCTGACATTTCGACTGAAATTGTGCGTGCTTCTGGAGGCTGAGAGTTCAATCAAGAAGGATTTCAGCCAGGCCAAGATCATCTGAGGATTGGATGATTAAGACAAAGGAGTCAGCAATGGATAGAGACAAAATGAAAGAAAAGATGAAGACATGAATAGCCATGACAGAGAAGTTTGGCTGTCAGTCCTGATGGTCGACTTTATCAACTTGGACTGAACAAACCTAATCAGTCATTGTGTCGCAGTGGAATTTCTTAATCTTTTAGTGTTACATGCAGTAGGTTTGCAAAAGAAATATGTATGAATGTCAACCTGAGTAGAACAAGTAGAAGACAGACAGGGACAGGCTTCCAGCATGAGAGACAGACAGATACGATAACATAATAATAATAATAATAATAATAATAATAATAATTATAATGGATACATAGAATGCATAACTACAAAGCAAAACCACAACGCAGGAGTCTAGGTCATCGCCTAAATTCTCCTTTTCTTCATTTCAAAGAAAGCTCGCCATAACCCCATCTGATGAGGACTAAAAATTAATTTACCCTCTCTGTTTTTCAATTTATATCGAACTCATCCTCCACTAGTGATGAAAAAAGGACTCTGGCGGGCCGGTTCGGCCCCGCAGGTGCATGATGTATGCCGCAATTATCTGTTGATTTACAAAATGGCTGGCCGTAATGAGGCAGGGCTGAGTGGAGCTGGGGGCATACATCACTGTCTCCTGGATCACACCGTGACCCCGAGTGGGACCAACCTCATGCAGAGGAGCCACCATTCCTCTTTCACTTCCCTTTCTTTTGTTCCCTCTCTCTCCCTTCTCTTCTGTCCCTTTCCTTTCTATCTCTCCCTCTCTCTCCATCACTGTTATTCACACATTCCTCGCTTTCATATAAACATTGGCACATTGGTTCTTTAATGATTCTTGGCTGTCTTGGAACGTAGGCATTAATACCAAGGGATTACTTTGCTTCAGTAAATGTGGACACTTTACACTGTAAATGTGTATGTGAACGTGTGTGTGTGTGTGTGTGTGTGTGTGTGTTTGTGTGTGTGTGTGTGTGTGTGTGTGAGAGAGAGAGAGAGAGAGAGAGAGAAACTGAGCGAGTGTGTGTGTATAATGTCTATTTATTTATTTATTTGGCTTGAAGCTGCCTGCAACCACGCACTGTGTTTTAATTAATGTCACGTTGACCTACAGAAAGTAGTTTGCCAGTTGGCGAAGGAGTGGAACAACAGTCTGATCCACATAACTGCCCATTAGTGTCTTGTTGAGATGAGGAAGAAAAATAGAGAGAATGAGAGGGCATGAAAGGGAAGGTGGGAAAGAACGCTCATTACTAAAAGTTACTGTCACTGTGTGAATATGTGTATGTACTGGCCATGTTTGTGGGTGTACAGTATGTGTATATGTGTGCTTTATTCCTCATTCAAAGGTGACACTTGTCCAAGTCCTCCTCATTTTTCCACTGTGTGTGCGAGCGCATGTGTGTGCGTGTGTGTGTGTGTGTGTGTGTGTGTGTGTGTGTGTGTGTGTGTGTGTGTGTGCACCGCAGACCGAGGGCCCGTGAATACAACAGGCGAGGTGAGCTTCTCAGAACAAGACAGCTGATCAAAGGCAAAGAATCTCGCCGCTCTCGTCAGGGAGAGGCAGAGGGAAAGGAAACAAAGAAGACAAAGTCGGATGAGTTGCTCTTTTCTCTCCTTCTCCCCAACCCCCTCTCCCCACCCTCCGGAATCATCTTTTCTCTCCTTCTCCCCAACCCCCTCTCCCCACCCTCCGGAATCATCTTTTCTCTCCTTCTCCCCAACCCCCACTCCCCACCCTCCGGAATCATCTTTTCTCTCCTTCTCCCCAACCCCCACTCCCCACCCTCCGGAATCATCTTTTTCATCTCTGCAGGCAAAGTTAGTTACAGAGGCAAGGTAACTTCATACTTGACACAGAAGGACAGCACTGCTTTAGATTTCAGACCCCATCCACTTTGAAAAGAGCCTTTTTGGGTACAAGTCTCTCTCTCTCTCTCTCTCTCTCTCTCTCTCTCTCTCTCTCTCTCTCTCTCTCTCTCTCTCTGATGTGCACAGCTTACATATGTCTTCATTATACTGCTATGTGGAAAGCAAATGATTAGTTGCTGGAGGACATCACATATTAGAGGTGCTAAATTAAGGGCTGCCTGCCGAGTGTCAACGATGGGATGTTATGGAGAGATGCACATCATCCACGCTAAATCCTTCCCATATAAATATGCCATGTTTATCTTATTTTTATTTATTATATCAACCGATTAATAGTCACTCACAAGGTGACAGGCAAATAATGCAGCTTAGTGTATCTTATATCCCATGATTCAGTGGGGCACAGAACCTTCTTGTTCTTGATATCTGCTAATAGAGCCATGACTTTTTTTGTGGTACATTTATTGTGTCCCCATTTTTTTTGAACCACCACCATTTTTTTCCCTTTCACCTCTTTCTTCATACTCTTGACTGTCAATCATTGTAATTACTTCCATATCCTCCCTCTGCAATAACATATTACAGTAATGTACTAGAGCCAGGGTCTTGAGTTACAGGAGCGGCTGATGGGAGATGCACTGACATTATAATCTACTATATATCACAGGCCTGAATGCAAAGCATTATGAGCGTATAAATATGAGGGAGACACATGGATGTGTGGGTAATGGCAGACAAGAGATGCTCAACATTAATGAGGATTTGTCAAGTGCACATTGATGGCCATGTTTGCTTAGTGTGTGTATGTGTATGTGAGTGAGTGTGTGCATAAGTGTGTGGATGCATTGTGTGTACTGTAGTTGTTGTTTTTTTTGGTTGGTGTTAATGGGGTCTTGTGATGAACTGAACTTTATGAGGAATAAAATCTATGGTAATTCCACTGCTGGGTAAAACCACTGCTGTGTGTGTGTGTGTGTGTGTGTGTGTGTGCGTGCCTGCATGTGTCGTGCGTGCATGCGTGTGTGTTTTATTTAAGTCAGTATAAGATGACTATCAGTGCAGGTAAGGGAGCATGGGGTGGAATGGATAGGTCAACCAACCAGACCTCTTATCAAACAATGCAAATTTCACTTCCTACATCACCTCACAAGGCAAATTCCACTGCAAATGACAAACCTATGTGCCTGCTCAGTGTATTTAAAGGGAAGAGGACTATCCAAGGAGCGGGGACGCATTCAGCTCCCCTATCAGACCTTTACACTAGGTGAGACTGAAGGAGCTGTAAGATGGCGCGTCTCCTGCTAGAGCAGCCTGTATCCAGCTAGCTCGCCCTAGTTGCTGCATACCCGTAGCAACAAGACCTCTCAGGCCAGTGGAGATGCTCATGTCTCCATGCCAACAAACTCCCCCACACAAACACTTATCCTTTGTATGATGACAGCCAGGAGAAGGGAAAAAAATCTCTCCATCATTTTTAGCAAGCTATATGTCACAAGAGACATCTAGGGCCCTATCAGACACCCAGCGCAATGTGGCGCCAAGCACGGTGCAAGTCTTACACTGAAGTCAGTGATGAATTTTTCGTCATGCGCTCCAGTTCAATTGAATATAGCACACATGGGCGTATCAGTTTAGGTGTGGTCACAAAATAGGTGTGGTCAGGCGCATAGCACAAAAATTGCTATTTTAAGGTCACTAAAACGCCACTGATCAACAAAAACCTGGTTTAAAGCGAAAGGCACATGTAAAGCACAGCTATTTTGAAGGCCCGCTGTCACAAAATGTAAGTAGCCCTTAGCAATGAGTCCCAGGCAACGACTCGTCTGCATAATGAATATCCTTAGGATTTGTATTCAGTCATTTGAATATTTTTGGTGTAAGTGTTGCTTTTTTCAGGCTATGTTTTCGTTTGCACCTCCTTGACAGTCAATAGTGAAAGTAAATGACTAAGTGTAAAACTGTTTTGTCATTGCCTATGGGAATGCAGTGAAGTTAGTTTCAGTTTGGATGAGTTCAAATAATAATCGATAATAATACTCTGCTAGTCACACACACATTTTGGTAAAGCAAGGTTTAGTGGAATCCCGGTGTTGCATACACGGTCTCGTGTGCAAGCAGACTGTCAAAACACCAGTGCACTGTGTGATGTTGTGCTCCTTGCTCTTAAAGGGAATGACAGATGCCACTCTCATTGGTTTAATGGATGTTATGCCCAAAACACACACACGACTGATTAAGAAAGAACAACCCTTTTGAACAACGTGCCTGGCATCTGGCAGACTTATTACGCTGTCAAGATAGCAATTTTGGACTGGCCACACCCTAAATGTATATAAACCATCCACTTCAGACCGTGCGTGTCAGATCATTAAAATAAAACCCCTAGATTTTTTCCATGCACTTGTGACTATTTTAATGTGTATCGTTTTGACTAGCTTTAGCTGGTCACTGCACAATACTCAGAAAATCAAGTTGAATTGAATCAACTTGTAGCTGTGGACAAAACTGTTTTTTATTATTTTTCTTTTATAAAGAAGATGAAATTCCAATATATCCCAATCAGCAGCCTGTAATAAATCTCTACAAGATGTGGAACATGACTGACTCCCTTAGTAAGGCAAACGTGGTGGCATGTTTTGTACTGAGCGAGACGGAGTCCCAGGACAGCTTTATTGATGTGATTAATACACACTCAGATGCCAGCTAAGAGCTGCCACTCTAACCTCCACAACTCTCCTTCTGTCCTGTCCCAGAGTGCCGAGTGAACTTTCCAGGGCTGGCTTGCTTTTTCATTATGGCTTTTTCTTTATTCAACTTATTAATTGATAAGTGCAACATGGACTTCTCACCAGTGGAAAAACTAAAGTAGGCACTTTCTAAAAAGTCCCCCCCTCAGTGCTAAAACGGGTTACCCCTGTGATGTATTTCCCGAGAACACATTCCAGTTACGGCTGCATTAATAGTTAACAGCTCAGTAAAAATCAATCAGTGCATTATCTAGGCTGTCCCAGGAGATGGGGCCAGTATGTTTAATATATTGCATTCATAATCTGTCTCTGGGCTGAACGCTCTCTCTCTCTCTCTCTCTCTCTCTCTCTCTCTCTCTCTCTCTCTCTCTATCCTCTCTCCTCTCTTCAGTGATCTGACTTACGGCCAGGAGCCCACTGTGCAAATGAGCCCATAAAAGACACCCAGAGAGGAGTCACTCCCCCTCAGGACAACTCTCCTAATTCACACACCAACACACACACACACACACACACACAATGCAATTTATCACACCGTTTACAAATCATTCTGTTTGCTTGTTTTCTTCTATTTATTTTACCATCACATCATGACACATGCATGCTCACACACACACACACACACACACACACACACACACACACACACACACACTCCACACACACACACACACACACACACACACACACACATAAACACACACGCAACGCACATGCCCACTTGAGTAAACAAACACTAAAAGAGATAGGCGATGGATGGATGAGCAGGCAAAGGACATTGAAAGAAGGAAAGAGAGATGGTGCAAAAGGGTAAGCAAATAGAAGGCTGAATGTTAGAGGGCCAATGCAAAACGTGAAGGCGAAACAAGATAGAGAAAAAAGCTGGAAATTGGGTGCAGAACTAGTCGAGAAAGAGAGAGAAAGATAGAAGGAAGAAGAGAGTAAGAGATAGAAGGAAAGAGAGAGATAGATAGAAAGAAAGAGAGAGTAAGAGATTACCAGTGAGCAAGAAAAGGGGAGGGGAAGGAAGGGATGAGAGTGGGACAGAGAGAGAGGGAGAGAGTTAGTGAATGGGAGTTAGCTGGTTATTTATAGAGACCTGTCATGGTGTCCGGGGAGGAGAGGAAAGAAGGAAGAGTGTGTATTAGTTCCTGATTGTCAAATGGGGGAGTGAGTGTGTGTGTGTGTGTGTATGGGGGGGTCTTCCCTCCCTCCTCCTCTCATCCTCCTCCTCTCTTTCCCTCCTCCTCCTCTCAGCAGACTTTCAGATTTGTGTTTACGGGCCTCAGTGCTAAGCCCATTTCCATGGTGGGCTCAAGAAGCACAGAGTATCGACGTTCCATTTAAGACGACAATGGCAGAGAAAGCCTCACATGAAAGCGTCGTAATGAAAAAAAAAAAGCCCAGGCCTGGGCTACCACTAAAAATACTGCCCAATTATATGGCCTGCTTTAATATTGACCAGAGGAGGGAGGACGTGGAGCGAGGGTGTCACTGTTGCCCGGGCCTTCACTTCTTTGAGAACAAATAAAAAGCACATGGGGGGCTACAAATCCCATGCATCCCACCAACGCAGGCCCAGTGTGTATTAAGGACGCATTCAAAGGGAGCGTCCTCTAATGCAGAACTCTCCATGTCCACACAAACGCAAATTTATTTCCAAAGGGTCTTTGATATGATAATCAATTTGCGCCATACTGCGTGCGGCTATGCCACTTCTTCTTCGGGAAGGCAAGAAAAAAGGAAGCACAAATTAATAAATGAAAATAAATGCAATGCTGCAGATGGGGTTGTGTGTGTGTGTGTGTGTGTGTGTGTGTGTGTGTGTGTGTGTGTGGTTTTGATCCGAAGGCTTTAAATTCTCGTTCAGTACATTCCCAATAGCTTGCCTCATGGCACAGTGAATTAAAAGTATTTTAGGCCTTTAAGAGTCCCTGTCGTCTGTCTTCTGATGGCTAAGATTTATTCACATTGATTTTTACCCCCTTCAGTTCTGCTAGTGTGTATGTGTTTGTTTTTGTGTGTGTGTGTGTGTGTGTGTGTGTGTGTGTGTGTGTGTGTGTGTGTGTGTGTCTGTGTCTGTGTCTGTGTGTCTGTGTGTGTGAGTTAGTCAGTCAGTGTGTGATTTACTTACATCTTTTCTAAGGCCAAGAACAGAAAAAAAACAATAGCAAGACACGCTAAAACAAACAAACAAATAAACAAATCATATTGACAAATTTTGATTGGCACCAGAGTGCTAAGGGAAACAAATTCTTTCTGCCATGCCTTTCAAGCTCATGGTGAGTACTATTACTCAACAGAAGAGTTGATGCACACGGAGGCCAACTAATTGAATCCACAGGGCTTCTGGGAAGACTAGGATTGTGCGTATTCAACTCTAGAGAGGTGGAGCAGTGACGTTAGTGATCTGTTATTTCAAAAGCATGCTTTTTTATGATGGCATAACATGGTGACACCGACAGGGGCGAGAAAAAAATATGAAATGAAAGTGAGTGAGAAAGTGTGGGACATTTGCAGTCAGCAATCTTAAAGCTATGTTTTTCATCTCTAATGCTACCTCCAGGTCCATTTCAATCTCTCTCTCTCTCTCTCTCTCTCTCTCTCTCTCTCTCTCTCTCTCTCTCTCTCTCTCTCTCTCTCTCTCTCCTAAACACACACACACACTCTCACTCACTCATCTTGCTCCAAGTAGGAGACCTACACGTTTTTTGTAAATGTGCTTTTAAACACATTTCCTCCTTTTCAAAAGCACCTTTTTTCACCACAAGAAAAGCTTTCTCTCTTTTTTTCCCTTCTGCCACATTCTCCGCCATACAATAATGCTAAAAATAACCCCACCCCTGATGACGAGGTCAGCTTCAAGGGACAAACAAAAAAAAGATGGAGAAGGCAGACAACGTCAAGTCCTTTTCTGACAGCCAGAGAAAAAAAAACTCCGCTACAAACTTTTCCCCTTGTTTCCTGCCCATTTTGCATCTCTCTCTCTCTCTCTCTCTCTCTCTCTCTCTCTCTCTCTCTCTCTCTCTCTCTCTTTCTCTATCAGACTCTCTTTCCCAGTCATGTCTGCAGGCTCCAGGAAGCAGTGGGCTACTGGGCTGCACTCCCTTGGCCTCCTCACTTCAATCAGCCCCCACCTCCCGGAGCCGCAGCATCACAGCCCCAGCAGACAGTGAGGACACAGCAGGCCACCCCCTTGCTCTGAATGGGAAGAGCAATAACACGCTCCATGACTTTTGTGACTACGCCGTATGATCCTGCTCTTTTGAAACTTGGGAAGTGGAAGAAAACGCTCGCAGTCCAGTGATTTTTCACACGTTCACACATACGCACATAAGAGAAGATTTCTTTCAACGCATTTTGCGATAAACTTTCACCCACTGCTGCAGTTTCAGTACAGATTTGAAGTTTTCGAGAAATTGGTCTTTGGATCGAGCTCTGTACAATTTGGCTGACCTTTTTTCTGCCGTTATCTTGAATAATTGGGAGGAAGCATATGCTCACTGCCATATTGACTACGCTTGTTTGAACTTAAAGTGGGACTCTTTCCAACCCAAAGGCCTGAGGGCCTACATTAAAAGGGTCTTTAAACCACTTTCATTGTACAATTACAGCATGCCATGTCTCCAACAGCCAAGTGTCACTGTGCCACTTTTTTAAATAAATGAGTTATATAATTAACTGAACAATTAATTAATTTAACGAGTGGCACACATCGCTTCTCCGGGGGAAAAGTGGATTAATTTGAATGTAAAAGTGAAACGGGGGAAAAAAATGATAGACGGCCTTAGCTCTGTGTCGTCATTCACAGGAGCTCTAATCTCTGCAGAAGGTCCTGGGAATAATGCACCACTTTAAATCCAGCCAAATCTGCTGGCACATTCTGTTGTAGATTTCAGAGTCCAAAAGGCTATCATTACATACACACATTCTGGAAATGGAAGAGAAAAAAAGGACACACATACCCATTACCAAATCTCAGCTTTCTCTCTCTCTCTTTCTTTCTCTCTCTCTCTCTCTCTCTCTCTCTCTCTCTCTCTCTCTCTCTCTCTCTCTTTCTCTCTCTCTCTCTCACACACACACACACACACACACACACACACACACACACACATTGTTGGCTTTGCAAAATACTCTGTGTGGTGTCTGTGTTCTTACATTATAGTCTTTGTTCCAGGATTGGTTTCTTGTTGCTTAATTATTGTTGCATATTGCTGCCCTTGAATACATATCCAATGCCTATTCAAATACATCATGCCAATAAAGTTGTAATGAGCTACAAGGAGGGATAAAGACAGAAATAACTGCAGGGAGATAGAGAAGGAGGACAGAAGGAGTTGTTCTCTTTAACCTCTTTGATTCTTCAAGTCTTTCCTGTGGTCAAAGTCAAGACGACCATCTCAGACGTCCAGGCGGCAATACCAGATGCAGAGGGGCAGGTAGGCAGGCAGCTGTGGCCTCATCCGTCTGACGAGTGACTCCCTCTATTGATCCTCCTCTCTCTCCCACCCCTCCCTCCCACTTTCTCTCACTCCCCTCCTCTCTCTCTCTCCCACCCCTCCCTCCCACTTTCTCTCACTCCCCTCCTCTCTCTCTCTCTCTGGTGGACAGAGCCAGGGACTTCAACAGGAAGCTCAAATGGCATTGTGGTTCTTCCTCTTCCTCCTTCCTTCTCCTCCTCCTCCCAAGTCCAGCGTGTCGCAGTCACTTCGTGTGACGTTCATGCCTCTAAGTATCGGCCCGGGAAAAGATCAAAGGCCTGCGAGTCACTTTGTCCGCCTGCATTAGAGAACAATCCAGATCATCACTGGCCTTTGGGTGCCAGATGCACTCTGTGCAATTTCTCTCTCACTCTCTCGCTCTCTTTCTTTCTCTCTCTCTCTCTCTCTCTCTCTCTCTCTCTCTCTCTCTTTCCTCTCCTCTCTCTCTTGCCCTCTCTGTGTCAGCTTCGCTCTGCCGCACACCATCAGCGATAGTCGGGCCCCCGGACGGCTCTGCTGTGATTGCTGCTCTCAGAATTGATCTAACGAACGCAGCAGCTTTGGGAGCGAGTGAACGAGCCTCTCCGCTCTGCGCTCTCCGCCTGGGCTGGCTGCAGCTGACGCCACAAGACAGAGCTCGCGTTTCAAGTAACCCATCAAAGCAGCCAAGGAGAACAGAGCAAAGGGAAGGACAGGCATGAGCAGATGAAACGGATAAGAAGCAAAGTGAGTGGATATGTGTCACAGTGTGCCTACTGTCCACAACACTGAGAGCAAAGAGGTGGACCATCACCAGCACATTCATTTGGCAGCTTTATTTCATTTAATCAGTGTATTACTATATATAATACTGTAGAGCAATATTGCAGAAGTTGCAGTTTTCATGATATTACAATAGTACAATAGTAATAAGTAATATTATATAAGATATTTTATTTAACTACAG
>NC_063211.1:28074542-28092042 GCF_017589495.1 Alosa alosa
ACAGCGACAATAAACAGAGGCACTTGAGGCGTAGACTTGTGTGTGTCTGTGTGTGTGTGTGTGTGTGTGTGTGTGTGTGTGTGTGTGTGTGTGTGTGTGTGCATGAGTGTGTGTGTGTGTGTGTGTGTGTGTGTATCTGATGTGTATCTTTTCTTTTGGATGGCTGTGAAATGTGGAATTATCTACTCCAAAAATTCAGACGTACTAATGATTTTATCAAAGCGGTGCTAAAAGCCAAAACCAGTATTCTTTTTTTTACTACTCTTACTATATTCATGTGTTATTACAACCACCACCACTACTACTACTACTACTACTACTAATCATAATAATAATAATAATAATAATAATAATACTATTACTAAGGTGTGAAGCGGAGACATGTAAACTGAAAGTGTAGTGTGAGACCTAAGGCAGGCCCAACTCTCTGTCTCTGTGCTGTGCTAAAGTAAAAAGAGGCCATGACTAGATTAATAATTTGGAGCATCTGGGGAAGGACAGGAGAGGAGAAGGACAAGAAAAGAAAGGGGAGAAGGAAAGAAAAAGTGGAAAGGAATAGATGAGTGCAACGTCAAAAAACATGAGAAAAGAGGAGATCAGTTGTGTACAGACTGTGTAGTGAGAGGTGACATGAGGTAAGAGAGGTAGCAGTGACACTGTGTGGAGACAGGGAGAGGAGAGAAAAGGAGAGATGCAGAGAGGAGAGGAGAAGAATAGTGAAGAGAGGAGCATCAGGGAGGGAGAGAGGGAGGAGTGGCACTGAAGAGACAGAGAGAAACAGAACAGAGAGTAGAGAGGAGAGGAAAGGAAAAAGGAGAGGAGAGGAGAGAGGAGAGAGAGGAGAGGAGAGAGGAGAAGAGAGGAGGAGAGAAGAGGGGAGGAGAGGAGAGGAGAGGGGAGAGGGGGTGAGAGGAGGAGGAGAGAGGAGAAGAGAGGAGAGGAGAGGAGAGGAGAGGAGAGGAGAGGAAAGGAGAGAGAGAGAGAGAGGAGAGGAGAGGAGAGGAGGAGAGGAGAGAAGAGAGGAGAGGAGAGGAGAGGAAAGGAGAGGGAGAAGAGAGGAGAGGAGAGGAGAGGAGAGGAGAGGAAAGGAGAGAGAGAGAGGAGAGGAGAGGAGAGGAGGTATCCTCCAGAGCAGTCAGACGAGGACAAGGGACTCGGCGTGGAAGACCAAATGGTGTGTGTCAGTGTGACTGTGGGATCTGTGGTCGCACTAATACTCCGAGATGAGGCACACTCCCGTCTGACACAGTTGCGCATGCTCGCTCTCTCCCTCCTCTTTCTCTCATACAGACACTCTTTCTCTTACTCGGTCTGTCTTCCTCTTCCTCTTTCTCTTTTTCAATACAGACACACAAACAGATAGCATATAACAGACATATGCTACATGATAGAAGATAAGATTTCAGTGCATATAAATCCTAAAACATAGTACATGAAAGCAGTGTGAGCCCTTTACTTACTGATAAATGTAAGCTGAACTGGACTGTTAAGCAGCCACTCCTGCCATCACCATAAACAGTCATCATGTATTCACCTGTTTACAGAAGAGTGCCTCTCATCATGAAACTTGCATACACAGATTCAGTTTACATGACAACTGCATTGTTTATAAGTGTCTTGATCATTTATGAGACACAAACACGTCCTATACTGTAATGGAGCTCTTCCAGCTTGTTACACACTGCTAACAGGCTCCAGAGAAGTCAGTGTGCATGTGTGTGTATGTGTGTCTGCAGGCTTGTCCCGGGGCGCGGGTACCAGAGTGTCGACAAGCAACAAACACGCTCACCTGCACCTGTTTCTGGAGCTGTTCTTTGTGCCCCCTCCCCCTCCCACCCCCGTCTCTGTCTCTGCTCTCCCTGCACTACAAAGGCCTTGGTTGCATACGTCAGAGGCGCAATAAAAAAACAAACAAAAAAACACAAGCTCCCATGAGTCTCGGCGCCCTGGCAAACCCCTCCCTCTTAGTGGCGACGGCGGCTGTTTACCTTGATGGAGAAAGACAACCATGCAGAGGTGCGGGAGCAACTGTGATGCTTTAAATGAGCTCCCAGATCAGTGTGCATTAATTATGAATCGGCCATAATTGCAGTGGGATTTGTGGGAGCTGGTTCATTCGTTTGGATAGAGAGGTAAGCAAACAGGGATGCTAATCTCGAACAGGGAAAGAAGAACTTTTTCCTTCTAGAAATCGTCTAGAACGTCTAGAAGATTCACATGTAAACTACAGGCACAGTGCACATACATGCTTACATATTATGTATGCACACACACAATCACACAAGCATTTCACAAAATCACACACACACACACACACACACACACACACACACACACACACACACACACACACACACACACACACACACACACATACACACACATATATACAAACAAACCAACATTACTCACGTACACACACACTCTCACACTCTCTCTCTCTCTCTCACACACACATACACATGCACACGCACACACACACACACACACATAAACTCATCTCGCTCATACATGAGCAGTCAGTCGAACGAGAGAAACAGCGCCTCATTTTTCCCTTTTTCACAGCTGCATGACTTCGCCCGGCTCCAGCCGCCTAACGCACTCCGCATCACAAATTAAAAAGGATCGGGAGACTCTCACTCTGCTATGGGGTCCATAATTAATACTCCCTCTCCGTGGAAAAAAGAAAATCACACACACACACACACACACAGAGCACAGCACTACACAACACTGGCAGCAAGACGTAACAAGTCTCCAACCAAAACACAACCCAAGCGTGAGAGAAGTGTATTTGAAAGCCGAGAGCACAAGCCAGTGAGCAAGCCCATTATCTGATTGCACTTGTCTCCCACTACGTTTGAAGAGGCACGGACCCCAAGGGACAGGCATGGACACACAAGGAGGCCTTTTCATTAAAGCATCTCCATCAAGCAAGCGAAAGGGGGTGGGTGGTGGGGGAGGTGAGGGGGTGTATGGAGAGATTGAGCAAATATACACAGGATGAAAGGATACGTTGATAGATAAGAGTTGATCCACACTAACACAGTTCCTACCGAGGCCTCCACTTCCCATAGTAACTTGCTGTGAGACTTGCCTGTGCCAAGGCAAGTGGATCAGAGCACATTTGGAATTGCCAGACTGCCATGCACCCCACAGGCATTTCACTCATCAAGTGTGGATGCCCCATTTGACCAACATTGTGTAAGGTGAAGAAACAGTATTGTGGGTATGTAGGCTTTACCATTCTTTATTATCTGTCCTTTATCTGTCTTTATCACCCAGAGAGAAGAAATACAGGACACGGTTCCACATCAATGCTTATGAATGGTGACTATAACAACCATAGTAGGACGACGGTTGCAGCGCTCTAGAATCTTTGGTTGCAGGTTTCGCAACAATGGAATCAACTGTAAACAAGCTAAATGTCCATGCTAAAATTGTACAACAAGCTGAACTAGTGAGCTTCTTTTTAAATGGAACCGAGTGTTTCCTTTGCTTTACAGTGGCAACCGGGTGATAAGCAAGATAACGGCCTTCAAGGTGTGTCCAGTTATACGGAATTAATGGACGGGTCATTAACTGGCTCCGTTGCGCGTCGGGGAGTTTTTTTCCCCTCGCCCTCGTCCATTAATTCCGTATAACAGGACACCTCGGCGGCCGTTATCCCTTACCTAATACACAGACACACATACACAAAAAGAGAAAATAGAGAGAGAGAGACACACACACACACACACACACACACACACACACACATATAGTTAGGCTGATAAGCATAACAATTGTGCATTTTATGACTAAAGCATGAAAGTTTCACCATATAATCTTCACCCTCTAAGGTTTTCCCGTGGAGCCACTTCAGATCTGACCTCTGGGGCTAGATATTTGCCCATCTTTGAAACTACTGCAAAAATTAACTGCCATTCAAACTGGTTTTTTGAGTTCATTATGACAGTATCAAATGGTCAACTACCTGAACTTCCTGAATGGCACTGAGGATGAAGAAATTTTTATGGTATTTTAAGGAAAATTACGGTCCCGGGGTCCAGGGCCCACAAACTCAAAAAAGCAGTTTTTCCCAAATAATCAACTCATTTGGATGATTTTTATGGTATGTTGGTCTCAAGGGCCCACATCCCCCATATTCACTCATTTGTGATTCGCACCCCGGTAAAAAAATGAAAATGCAATATTATTCTGCTTTAATCGCCCCTATCTTCAGTTAAGATGTTCAGAACTGCACCAAATTTTATGTGTATGATTGACCTGGCATTATCTGGGGGTATGCCAAGTTTCATAGAATTTTATCCATGGGGGGGTCTAAAAAAATTAGGTTATGTGTACATTTAGTGACTGTACACTCATTGGCCTGTAGATGGCGGTGCACCATATACACATGCACACACACACAGCCACGCACATTCTATCGGTATTAGAATGGCCAATACATAATTACAAATTCAGTAGGATTAAAAGAAAGCCAAATATTCATTATCATCATCATGGCTGCATTTCCAGTATTGGCGATAAGTAGTCGTTTGTCCACTAGATGGCACATCGTGGCAGTGAGACGTAATTTTGTTGGAAGTTAAAAGTGAAACTAGTGGAAAAACAATGGACGCTTCCTACAAGGACTGTAGTTTACCGCAGAGAACGTCTAATAAGGATAGGACGATGTTCACATTAAATGCAATTCCCATTTCTTCTTGAAGCCGAAATAAAATCTGAGGATGTTTATCGGACATGCTTGGTTTTTACTGCAGGTACATTAATCTTATAATATCAATAAGGACCTAGGTACAATAATGTTACCGTTAGCGTTGGTTGAGTGATGGAGGCCAATTTGATTGATTGCATTTGTAGAAAACTATAAATGCGGTTATACCAAGCAAATTGATAGCAGCACTGTAATTGTATCTTTCGACTGTCATTTGTTGCACGTGCTACAAAAATCATTCTGTGCAATGGAAGATTTACCAACATTACACCGGTCTGATACAGTTTTGCCTATACATGTGTGAGACTGAGACGCCTGTTTATTTGTTTTAAGTGCGTGCAGGGTGTGAGAGGGGAATCGATGTGCTTTGATTCCAGCTTGGTAGTTGTAGTCTGTGAAATTAAAAAGCAGATGTGAAGTATCCAAACAATGACACCTTCATTTCATTATGGCTGCTTTAGCAACACACCTTAAGCTACTGTGTAGTGGGTCCCATTTAGAAGTGGCTACTTCATTTGCGCTTTCCTTGACTCATGGAGCTGCTTGAATTTTATTACAACTTTTTTCGCCACGATATGGCAGTTTAAGTCCGCTTGATACTGTAAGGCGTAAGCCATTGGTTTCCAAATGAGATTTTTTGTGTCGCCAGTTTATGTTGTAAATAGGCCTACCTTATAAGCCTACCTGTAGCTTAGGGAAGCTAACAGCTTTCTATTAGGATCTAGTTTGTTAGAGTGTTTTGTCATAACTCCCTGATGCATTTTTGCATTTAGAATAGCCAGAGCGTGGATATCTCAATCGGAAAATTAAACAATATCGGGTGCCTAAGGACTAGGCTGGGTGAACCCAGCCTGATCTGCCCGCTATTTATTTTTTAATTTCTTAAAAGATTGAGCTTGGTCTGGTGAAAGCCAGACTAGCCATGGACCTCAGTTACACAATGCAAGGGAACATGAAGGTTTTATAACAATGCTACATCTTCTTTGGCTATTCTACAATCTATTCACCTTTTCCAGGCTACTTTCTGTGCAGCCGCACACACACACATAGGCATGCCAAACAAGCATACACAAAAGTTTCAAGAGTGGGGGATGGAGTAAAAGATGGAGACAAATTAAAGTGTGATTTATTTTCGTGGAACAGATGTACAGGACTGAGCGGCGGTCATATTTTGTACCGCTATGCGGTACATCTAGTTTTTTTTTACTTTAGGCCTATTACTGCTATGCCTATAGATAGATAGATACATAGTGGAATGGTAGATAGTAAATATTATGATAAAGAGCAATTTAATAAGGAACCCCTTTCAAAAGAATACACAAGTATTTGTCTCAACAAAGTTTTCCTTTTTTAATGTCATGTCTCTATTGGCTGTGTATGTCCAGGCTAACAGTCTCCTGAGCAAGAGCAAAGATCAGTGCACTTGAGGGCAGCCTGTTTGCACCTGCGACACATAGTAGGCCTACACCCTTTTTTGCAGCCACAATGGATCAGTTCATAACAGCCATTGGAGGCCTCTAGAAGAGTGGTCTAGAATGCTGCCATCCTGTCTCATCCTTCACCCATACTTTGGCCTATAGGACACTGACTGGATCTGCTCCCTGCTATCTTAATTCAATGATCAAGATATTCTATCCCTAACCACTCACTGCACTGTAAAAAACTATTTCCCTTGGTGTTATCTTAACTTCTGTTCTTTTGTCAAGTTGAGTATGATTCACCACTATTGTTCAAATAACTTAGCAATTGGTGTTATTGTCCCATAAACTAGTGGCACAGTTGATACAAAGCAGTTACGGATTATGGATAAATGATACTTTCCTGTTTATAATGTTTCTTTTTTCTAATTACTGTTTATTGTGGCTTTTTTTGAATTTGTATGAGGTAGAACAACTGATAAGCAAAATTACTGTATAAGAGTTTCAGAGTATTGCAGGATTACCATTAAGGAGAAGACCATTATTAAAATATATAGAATAGAGAGTAGACATACAGTATGCAAAATTGTTCAATGCAAAATTGATTACTTTCTCAATTAGCTTTGACATGTCCACTTGGAGGTGTCACAAAGTTGGGCACTCAATGCTTACTTGCATTATGTGTCTGTGTACTTCCTCCTGGGATGGATTTGATATTCATCTTATATGGTGGTGGTTCTTGGACCTTGTTTACTATGCATGTAATGAATATGAAAGCTGTAGCAACTGGATTGATAGTTGTAAAAAGAAAGTTTATATTCATGATGTCAACACTGCACAATTCAATTATGTACATCTGTTCCTGACTCTAGCACAATCAGTACTGTATACCCTATGCACAGGATTAAGCTGTTGTGGATGGTCATCTACTTGATGGTTTGTGGCACCAACAAATAATTACACGACAGCATGACAACAGCAGTACATGTATAGACTTTAACGTCAGTGTCTCTTAGTTATGTATTTTATTTTAAGATTAAATTTAAGGATTGATATGTGATCTCTTTAAGACTCTGGCTGTGGCATTCTGGGAACAAACTTCCGGTAATTGGTTCAAGTCAACAAATTTATTTCAACTAACGATCATATTTTGAAACAATATGTAAATTAATCAAGTTAACTTTCATACCTTTTTTGACAAGAGTTTAGGTAAACTTTTGTTGACTTGACTAAGTAAGGGAAGTTAATTTAAAATAAAGCAGGGTAACACACCTTTTTAAGGTAAATGGGCATATTATTTTTTACAGTGATGCATGTGGTCTTCTGATGAGCGTCTGTTGTGTCGACCAGCCATAAACGCTAGGTCAAATTCAAGACTCTTTTCCTCAGTGGTTCCTCATTGGTGGAATGAGTGCTCTCCGTTCCTGTGATGGTTTTGGGTCTTTCAAGAGGGATCTAAAGATAATATCTGTTCAACATGCACTTAATTTATTAAAGCTTTCTTATGCGTTATGGTTTGTATATTATAGTATTTATTTATTTTTTATTAGGCTATTGATTGAATTGACATTGTTGTTTATTATTGCTATTCTCCTTAATGTAGTCTTAAATTGTTTACTGTTACTTTGTATTGTTGTTATGTGTATGTCACTTTGGACAAAAGCGTCTGCTAAATACCATAACCATAACCCAGCCCCAATCAGAAGGGTTTTGCTTAGGATCAAGCACTAAAGCTTGGTACCAGAAGCTGGCTTGATAAGTGACCCGCTTAATATGTTGCTCAAGTGCAGCTTTTGTGGGTGGGATGTTCTCTAAAGCTCTAGATTTCTGTGTGATCAGGTTTTCTGGCCTCATTCACCTCCATGATGTCACTGGTCCTATCATACATTAGACTACAAAGCGCTCCAGCAGTGACATGGATAGTTCACTCTGATCATTCTTCAATTGCATGAGCTCATTGAAAGCTTCTGTGAAAGATTTCCATGTCTCCCATGCAGTTTGATGTCTTTGGTAGCAAGCACTAGCAGATCTTGGCTCTTCAAGAAATGGGTTCCCCATCTCCTCAATCGATTCACTGTTATCAGGGACCTAACATGCTTCAAGTGCTGCTCAATGCTGCTCATGGTGATGGTTTTCAGATTGTGGTGACATTACATTTTCAAATTCAGTAATTATTCTGGCAATTTCAGGGCCAGCCACCATCCAGCATCGCAGTGCCCCAGGATTCTCTGTTAGTCCAACTGCTCCACCAGATCTTTTGATGAGAGCATGGTTCTGTTCATGACACTGGTATATTGCCATGGCTGAGAACTTGTTGCATGTCTTATACACAACAAACCTCCCAGCATGGAATTCTTTCAGGTTTGCTGGGTGTTTCTCTGAAATGGTTGTAGTCATGGTGGTCTGTGTTGAGCTTGGTGTTTGATGTTTGCTCCATTGAAGATCATAGACATCAATGCAAAAAGTGATGGTGGGACAGAATCGTTCTGACTACTGGGATGGAATGAGCTGTCAAAGTGAAACTTAGAATCAAAAATCTCTTTGCGCACCACTTGTGCTGCTCTCACCAAATGCATAGCATCACTGTCATGATCGTGGTCACAGGCCTTCATGAGAGCATCTCCGATATCCTCTTGGAATGTTAGAAGTGTGTCTCTCACCCGTGCATGAGCCCTTTTGTCTGGTTATACATCTTGCCTAGATCTATACTAGGCAAGATGTATCTGTTATGACTTTATTATTTCCAATATTAATGAAGGAACAGTGCTTAATACATTAATAAAATGTGCAATAGTACTGCCTCATGTGCTATTACTACTACGTCTTACTAGGCAACCTTGCGTTTTTTTATTTTTTTATTATTATTTGTCATTCAAACTATTTTTTATATAGTTATTGATCAGAAAAATCACTTCATGTAGTTTTGCCAAACTATAGGCCTAAAGGTGAAAACAGAAATCACATTTGTATGTGATTAGAATGTTGCCAGTTAAAGGTTCCATTTGAAACTGTCATAATGAACTCAATCAACCAGTTTGAATGGCAGTTAATGTAAGTTCTAGATCTTCACAGTAGAATTCTGGAATGACCTGTAAAAATATTTTACTGCTCAAAGATGTGTATATTGTACAGCAAATATCTAGCCCCAGAGGTCAGATCTGAAGTGGCTCCACGTCTAAAAATAAACTTCAAGGTGTGTAGAAACACTGAACAAAATTTCTTGCTTTAGTCATAAAATGCACAATACTTCTCATTATATGAGCTTAACCGCTCCACTAATACGCTCACACACACACACACTATTGTTTATTCTGTGTTCACACTGGCTTTGGCAACACTACCCAAACAGTCATGCTAATAAAGCTTCTTTGAATTTGTATTTGAGAGAGAGAGAGAGAGAAAAAACAAATAAGAGCAAGAAAGACAGAGGGCATAAAGTTGTTTCTGACAAATAAACATACTTTTGTCTACCGTGAAGACCACTTGCTAACTCAGGCTGATTGTGTGTCAAGCACACCCAAGGCAAACACACACACACACACACACACACACACACACACATACACAAACACACAATCTTCAGGCATGTTTACCTTTGACCTACAGTAGAATCTGGGGTGGCGTGGGCGAGATAGTCCTGAGAGAGTGTGTGTGTGTGTGTGTGTGTGTGTGTGTGTGTGTGTGCGACTGCAGGCTATCTCTGTGTACAGTAAGTGCATGTCTGAGTGAGTGTATGGGAGAGCAGTTTGAGGTAAGGTTTGAGGCCTTAGACTTCCACCCAGATCACTCTCAGATTGGAGCCAACAGACTCGCCAGTTTTTTTTTCTAACTTTCTCTCTTTCTTTACTCTCTTTCTCTCCTCCTCCCTTCCTCTTCCTCGAACTCATCATCCTGCCATCAACCTGCCTATCTGCTGGGTCTAACTGCAGGCGTGACAGTGTTATTGGTGGTGTGCGTGTCTGTGGCAGAGCTGGGCTGATCAGAGTGCATTAAGAGCAGACGCACACGCGTGTGGCGCTCCTAAGAGTGTGACCCACATAGGACTTGTCAGCACCATACTCCTGGCTGCCACTGCCTTGTGTTAAACACAGAAAGAGAGAGAGAGAGAGACGGAAACAGAGAGCAAGCGAGAGAGAGAGAGAGAGAGTATGAATGGGGGGAAATGTTATCACGGCGATGTAGGTTACAGGAACAGACGTGCTGTGCTCAGAGACGGCGGTCACCGGGATGCTCTCACACACACACACAGATCCAGACGCAGCACACACCGCAGCACGAGTGCCCTGTCCCTCTAAACAATCCCACAGCACACACTGTTTTTTAGCATGGCCAAACAAAGACAGATACATAACTTTTTTGTATATTTGGTACTAGTTAAGGCCTTTATGTGTGTGTGTGTGTGTGTGTGTGTGTGTGTGTGTGTGTTTGTGTGTGTGCATGTGTGTGTGTGTGTGTGTGTGTGTGTGTGTGTGTGTGTGTGTGTGTGTGTGTGTGTTTTGTGTATGTGGGTGCATGTGTGTGTGTGTGTGTGTGTGTGTGTGTGTGTGTGTTTGTGTATGTGGGTGCATGTGTGTGTGTGTGTGTGTCTCAGTTAGCTTTCTTTTCTTCAGTTATCTTCTCTTAGGCTCTTCCATTTTCCTGTTGATGTTTATGGTATTTGGCAGACACTTTTGTCCAAAGCAACTTACAGAGTATAAACACTACATTATCAGTTGAGAATAATAGTTGAAGTCAAGTTGAAAGCATAATAACAACCACATATCAATAATAATAATAACAATATGAAATAGCAACATTGAGGACTGAGTCACTGAGGAAACGTATTTGTCCTATTTTTAAAGATCATATTCTGCCCTAAATGTTTCATGGTCATCTCCCACACAGCAGACCCACTCATCACATCACGAGGGCCCTCTCTCCTTCTCCACCTCTCCCCCTCCTGCTCTGTCTTCCCTCCTTCCCTCCACCATGTGGGTGAGTTCTGGGCCATCCGGACAAAGAGCTGGATCAAGGCAACCAAACAGCACGGGGCAGATCCAGTAAGAGTCCTATTTTTAAAGATCATATTCTGCCCTAAATGTTTCAAGAATAATAGCAGCCTTTATTCATCTCCCAAAACAGCTATGAGCATCCTCATGATTAGCCCAGCTGATCCTGTCACATCACACGCCCAATCTCCTCTCCCTCTAAGCCCCTCTGTGTCCCTCCTCTCCTCTCCTCTCCACCCTCCCCTCTCATCCTTTTCCCAGGGCTCTCTTCCCTTTTTATTTCCATTTTTCCTCTCTTCCCCATTCCTCCCTCGTTCCTCTCCAACTCTCCAACTCTCACTCTCCACTTTGCTTCCTCTTTGTCCATCTGCCATCTGCTTGTTGTTGTTTCCTCTCGGTGTGTTGACTGTTTTTTTTTTTTTTTTTTTTTTGGGGGGGGGCTGTTTTATTTCCTCTCTTGAGGTTAAATGCAGGATTTTTTTTTTTGTTTCAACATTCAAAAAGCTTGAGGGGGGTGGAAGAATTAGGCCAAAATGAGCACAATTCAATGAAGAGGATGCTGTCCGGATAGCGGAAAAAAAAACATTAAAATATTAAGATTCAGGTCATTTACTGGGCCAAGACAATGAGGAGAGACTCCGGAAGGAAGAGAAACAATGACAAGGAGACACTTAGAAGAGAGAGAGAGAGAGAGAGAGAGAGAGAGAGAGAGAGAGAGAGAGAGGGAGAGAGAGAGAGAGAGTGGATGAGGAGGAGAGTGACTTACTGTAGTTGGGGCAGGCGTGTGTGTGCAGTAGAGAGTGTGTGGGACACTGGTCGGTGCTGAGCATGGCAGATAAGACAGGAGAGGCCCAGTCTCACCGGCCCCATGCTGCACTCAGGCTGCACAGGAGCATCAATGAGCCCACACAGATTAAACACACAAACACACATCCACACAAAGCACTTGACACACACACACACACACACACACACGTACACTTGACAAAAACACCCTATGCATACAAACATTTCCATCTGCATACACATACCGTTTCGAGTCCGAGACCCCGACCACAACATCCACATCCACTAGTGAGGATTCTGCCTGTCGCTAATATGCCTGATGACTGCACTACGAGAGATATCTTCTCGGTGTCTGGTGAGAGATTACATCTGTGGGAGCTGACTGTAAGCTTTTGAGTGTTAGTTGAGCTGAACTGTCATCCAACGTCTGGATGTCGACGTAGTGATGCTAGCTAGCTAACTAACTATCCAATATCATCAACCATCAAGACATCAATGCACAAGCTGTGTCAGGATTACACCTTGAGAAGTTGCTGGTATGAACTTTTACATCGTCTGCCAAGGGAACTCAAACTCACCGTCTGCCACCGCCTGCCAACTATCACACCTCTGCCATCTAGCTGCAGGCCTACGTTTCGCCACTGGACTGTCCAGGAGCAACGCACAGGAACATCATGCAAGCGACTTTTTAATCACCATGCCGGAGAGAAGAGATAGCCGCCCACCGCCACCGCCCCCTAATCTGCTGAAAGGGGACTTGTGGACTAAACTGCTGGCGAAACATCATCACCTGCCTGCGGACTTATTGAGTGTTTTTCTGTTTGTCTTTATCTTTGTCTGCATGAGAGCTGAGTCCGTTTGTTTTATGTTTTATGTCTGGTCTTGTTCTGTAAGCCTATTGTCTTTGTAAAGACAGGCTTGCTTTACTGTCACTGTCTATTTGTCTGTCTGTTTATTTGTGTAGCCTATGTCTTGGCGGATGTCACAGGTACGCTTGGCGACACGCTTCACTCTGTCCGCACCTGTCTTGTGTCTTTTGTTATTTTGTAAATTGTTTGTTTGTCTTGATGTCACGGGTACGCTGGCTTAATTTCTACCGGGCCCGCCCAGCATTGTTTGTCTTTATGTGTCAATGTCTTGTGTGTGGAGCACTTTGGATTGTACTAAGTACATGTTAAATGCACTTTATAAATAAAAATGACTTGACTTGACATACTGTACGTACACATGGAAACACAGATGATGCGCGCGCACACACACACACACACACACACACACACACACACACACACACACAAAACAAAATGCCCCCTTCAGTAGAGTAGCCACAGTCAGATTACATGCATTCAGAGATTATGTCTTTTCTATGGGCAGCTGTTGAGTTGTGACTTTCCCCTCCGCTGGGCACAAACACTGGGCAGATTTACTGCAAGCCCTCCTGTGCCACCCAAGAACTGGGCCCCCATCCATGTCCACATGGCTACGGAGCTGTGTGCCTGGCATAGCATGGGTCACGCCTCATACCCACCCACATGCTCTCACCCACACACACCACTTTAATAAATACTGTCCACAGCAGTGTGAAAGTGCTTTGGATGTTCAGTGACCCAAGAGTTTGCGGAGAGACATACATTAATGTTCACAACTGGAGGACAGTGAGAGGGAGAAAGAGGGAGGGAGGGAGGGAGAGAGAGAATGAGGGAAAGAGAGAGAGCAGCAGAGAAAGAGATTTCCAAAGTATGTGTGTGCAAGATCTGTTACAGGTCACTCAATGTGAGGGCCTCCAGTGACACACACACACACACAGACACACACACACACACACACAACAAAATAGCTGAGGGGGAAAATGCTGTGGCAACACCAGGGCTTTCTCCTGCAGAACAGAGGCCTGTTAATATTCTCTGGGAGTCCGTAAGGACTGAGCAAGATTGGCCCGGATTGATTGTTTGTGCTTGATATTACCGGGCCCTCCAAGGCCGACGACTCGGACGAAATTGAAGCTGACACGCGTGTGGCAAGAGGGATTGGAAAATTAAATATAACCCTGAGCGTCATTATCCTGCAAAACAAGGAATGATGGGAGATTTATCTCCTTTAATTAGCAGATTTGAGTGTGTTACTCCGTGTGTGTGCTTTTCTATTTTAATCTATGATATTATTGGGTGTGTGTTTGTGCTGTGGTGCCCTCTTGTTTGTGGTTTATTGCTGAGTCTCTGGTCGTGTGAAATATGATCTGTGCACTGGATTCTTTCCCCATTGACCATATAGGATAATATGATGGTTTTTCCTTTTCTTAAGTGCACACTCCAAGGGGTATGTACAGGCTGAATAACATGATTCTCATAAGGCAATTGGTCCCTAGTATGTATGCATACTTGACAAGAGTCCTACTTGCTTGCTTGACCAGTGCTGACACAATGCAATTTTCTGTTTCGTCATGCATCGCACACAGAATTCAGATTACCCATCAGTAATACACATTCCAGAACATTCTCCAGCACCCATAAAACAAGTCTAGCACAAGGCTCACTTCAAGCCTTGGCAATAATAATAATCGCTGACTGCAATCTCTCTGGCCTGCAGTCAGGCTTTTTGCTGTCCCTGGTCCATGCAGCCAGCGGAGGGAGAGCAGGTCAGTGAGGAGGCTGGCGCTGGAGAGGCTGCGGGCTCTCGGCCGGTGGACGAACAGAACTAATAAAAGCCCAGAGACAGGTTGTTTACGAGAGACCATCAGACAAATGAACAGCAGAATTGCCAAGGAGGGTGGGGGGTGGCAGGGGTGTGGAGTGGTGGTGGTGGTGGAGGAGGACATGTGTGGAGGAATTAATAAAGTTTCCGTCTGGAGGACAGAGGGAGATGGAGAGGGGGACAGAGAGAGAGAGAGAAAGAGAGAAAGGAGTAAGGAGATGGACAAAGACAGAAGGTGAGGGAGGATGAGAAAGGAGGAAGAGAGGAAAGGACGATAGAGAGAAACATTTCCAAAGAGATGGACAGAGAGGAAAGACGCACGGAACAAAAGAATGATGCAGAGACAGCAAATCCAGAGGACAGAAGAGGTGACCCACGGCATGAGAGAGACAGAAGCTTGGAAACAAAAGATATAGGGGCGTATGGGGAGAGAGGGAGGGAGAGGCAGACAAGCAAGAGACAGAAAGAGGGGCATCGCTAATCAGTGATTCACTAACCCCCATTGCCTTTAAATCCAATCAAAAAAGAGCATTAATGTTCAATAAGATAAGCAAGGGGCAGATAAATAACTCTAATCCACTGTTTGGCAAACAAGATGATTATTTTCTACTGTGCTGTGCTGTGCTGTAAGTCTAATGACTAGAGTCTAATGTATTTCAGAATAAATAAATGTACTGTTTCTGTCAATAGGATTTGTATTGATTCCTATAGCCCTTTGCTAATCCCATTAGGAATACAAACACACTGTGCATTTAAGGAAATGTACACATGAAATTAGATCCCAAATAATCCCATGCAATTCAAGTAAATATGCATGAATAAGTCTGACATTTAAATAGAATCAGAATATGTGATTATGCTGCATGACAAAGGTGGCTTGTATGGGGTAGGACACTGGAGGCTATGTTGTGTGTGTGTGTGTGTGTGTGTGTGTGTGTTTATATGTTATGATATGGGGGTAGGGTGGGGGGTTATGGGACAGACACAAAAGAAGATGAGAAAAAGAGAGGATGGCATCTTCTTTTGATATCCCCCCACACACACACACACACACATGCACACATCCTCTCTTCCTGTTTACTCATGTTCATATTCATCTCCTCTGTGGGCTATTTCTGCATCCACACACACCAAGGAAAGGCCCAGAAGGCCAATGTCCCCTGCAATACAAGAGAAAGGAGGACACTGATCCACTGGGCTCTCAGTATGGGCAGCCCCAGCTGTGTGAGTGTGTGACTGTATACTGTGTGTGTGTGTGTGTGTGTGTGTGTGTGTGTGTGTGTGTGTGTGTGTGTGTGTGTATGTGTGTGTGTGTGTGTGTGTGTGTGTGTGTGTGTGTGTGTGTGTGTGTGTGTGTGTGTGTGTGTCTGGCAGAGAGGAGAAAAGAAACAGTTGCTTGTTAGAATTGGGCGTGTTATAACCCCTCCATTCATGTGAGGACCCCAGTGTGACTGATGCCCCGGGGACAAGAACCAAGCAAGCCACAGTGAGGAATGGCTTTGTGTCATGGCCCAGATCTCAGGGCTGAAGTGAGAGAGGTATAGAAAGAGAGAGAGAGAGAGAGAGAGAGAGAGAGAGAGAGAGAGAAAAACATGTCCCGAGGACAGAGCATGCATATCACAAGGAGGTCTGACGGTCTGAGGGCGGAAGGGAAGGGGGTGGGGGTGGGAGGGAGTGGGTCATGAGATGGCTGGAGACCATAGCTTTTCCACATCCCTCAAGGAACTCTGGAATATGTGACGAGAAGAATGAGGTTGCCAGGAGGTGAGAGTGAAGGAGGGAGGGAGGCATATGAGGCCAGTCACATCATTTACCTCAGAGAGAAAGAGAGGGAAGGAGAGAGAAAGAGAGAGAAAGAGAGAGAATGAGAGAGAAATGGAGAGAATGATAGATAGAGAGGGGGGGTGTTGGGGGTGGCATAAGGGGAATTCTGGGCTTGTCATAGATGGCTAATGTCTTGCTTTTTTCAAGGAAATCTCTGCCTCCAAACCAAACCTTGACCAGCTAAGACCCATGGGTGTCACAAGATGATCCCATGGTCCGACTTTCCAGTTTAGACTGCCTTGTTTGGAGGGCAAACAACAACAAACAAACAAACACACACACACACACACACACACACACACACACACTTTTCTGAACTATACTTTTTTTTTTTTTTTTGGGGTTATATGCAGCACACAGAAGAAACAACCAAATATAAAAGCCAAAATCTAGATGAGCAGAAAAATAAATAACTAACCAAATAGATAAATAAAGAAATTGGAATGAATTGCAGAAAAAAAATCCCAGGGCACATTTACTTTATTTACGTCATTTGTGCCATAACTGGACTCTGCGCACATCACTGTAGTGTGTGTGTTTGTGTGTGTGTGTAAGTAAGCAAGCAAGAGTATGTGTGTGTGTGTGTGTGTCTGTCTGTCCTGTCGGTGTGTGTTTGTGTGCAATGGGAGCTTGGCTGAGACAGCTTCCCTGTCTCTCTGTGTTCTGTGGGAGATAGCAGGAAACCAATTTCCAGCCTCCCTGTTCGTAGCAACTTTGGGCCAGGGACAAAATCAGCCCAATCTAAATACAGAGGCAGAAATGTTCTACACCTCACCACATAATTGAGGTCCGATAAGATGGCCCTTCCTCACAGAGCCCGCCTGCACGACAAACAGTCCTGCTCCGTATCATCCTTATTATTTTTTCACTATTTTTTTTAAACGGACTGGAAAATATTATGGGTTTTTTTTCCTGAAAGATTTTCGACCACAGCCAATGGGAGAGGGCTACCGAGGGCAGATGACAGGGAGACGAGAAAGAGAGAGAAGTAAGGATTGAGCCAAGTCTATACAGACAGAAAAAAGGAGAGGAAGAGAGAGAGCAAGGGAAGTCACAGTTTGAGTAAGAATGAG
>NC_063211.1:28094542-28102042 GCF_017589495.1 Alosa alosa
CTTTAAGACCATGTAAAAATGGCAAACGTACCATGATGGAGGACTTTTGAGAGGATGGCTGCTCTTGTCTGAGGTCATTCTGACACGGGGAGAAAAGTAATGTGATACCTTGACCGACGTGTGCTATGTCATGAAAAACACATTGCTACAAGTCACCTCTGCTACTCTGTGACTGACCAGTCAGCTCAGGGATTTGCCTGACACCACCTAGCTCTAAACTCTAAGCCAATCAGAGAGCAGGATCCCCTGCCCTCCACTTCCTGGTCAGCACTCTGTAAAAAGACATCTTCTATTAAATTGACCACATGGTCAGCCTCTAAAGCTCTTATTTTTTTTTCACTTCCCAGTCTGTTTTTCATATCCATCCTCAAATGCAGCAAGAGCTTCACACTCTAATCTCTTAATTCAAAAGAGCTTTCCATCAGTATCACAGAATCATATCCATTCTAAAAAAAGGCTAAAGCCCATTAAGCTGCGTTAACTATCCCAACACTGTGAAAGAAAGCCATACTTTTCCATGAAGCTCACAAACACAGCCAGCAATAAACTAGCAAACTAAATACACTAACAAACTAGTCACACATAGGTCAAATTAGAAAGGCAGTGAGAATAGCCTATGAGAATATGTACACCTGGTTGAGACAAGCATCTGAGTGTCCATAGCCAGCAATGCTATTTACACCCAGGCACACAGATATACTGTACAAGCAGTATAATAGAAATCTATTAATCTTTCAATCTGTTATATTGACTTGTGAAATCATTCATGATGCATTCTTAATGTTACTGTAGCTACATTCCCTTGGGCTGCATGCAAGTTCTACTAGGGTGGGATCGATGAAGGTACATCTTATAGGCAAAGGTAGGATTCATCTCATAGCCCAGGTGTACGCTACATACATGTGAGCTATCAGATGGCTATGATTCTGCCAAAAGGATTCTCTGAGTTGTACGTAGCATTGCTTCACACCTAGGACTTGCTTTCACAGTTTGTTATTGCACATGTCTATCTTTTCTCTGTGATATTAACATTGTGTCACTGCATCAACCGGATGTTAGCAAAAGCATTTATTTAATGTGAATTCAGAATAAAGCATCACCTGTGCATTGAACCTTGAGTCTCTGGTATGACATAAACTTCCTCTACCCATTAGACCACCATTTCTTTGATGCAAAGTTATTGACCTAGCCACTAAACAAAATAGCAAAAACAATGTAAGGGTAGGCTATATTTCATGTTTAATGTAGGCTACCCTGCCTTTTATATTTGTATCCAATACCATGTCCCAAAGATTGTTGACTTGCACACTTGCGTGCATTTTTTAATGTATGTTTTATTTATTTAATGGGTGCAGATAGCCTCCCTTTAAATCAGCATCATTTCCAGAGTTGGGTATTACATGCATTAGCACTGTGGGCTTAGCCTGCTCAAGTCCAACGGTCTAAGGCTTGTTTGGGGCTAAAGCACTGTGGACAGGGCAGGTCACAGCCTCAGTGGCTGCCACCCACTAATGGAGGGTGGAGGGGAGGGATATCAAAGTGCAGAAGCAACAGATCCTGTGCTAACACCCTAATCCCTCACCCACTCACTCCCACTTGCTTTCTGAAAGTCTCACTCGCACTTTCCCCTGGATAAGCTTCTCGGAATTGGACTCGGATGGCTCTAGCAACATCAATGTCAACTTCATCAGGAGTTTAGCATTAAGAGACAAAATACTTACTAATGCAGTGTAGTAGGTTGAGATTAGCAATAGTAAAATTGTAGTTACAAAATCAGCCCAACAAAAGTCATATAAACTTCATCAAGAGTTTCAAGTTATAGATTTAATATATTTATATATTTAATATATAAGTGGGAAAGGTTGGGTTTAGCAACAGTTAATGGGAGGATTAAGTCAAAGTCAAACTGATTTTTCTACTTACTTTCAAGTTGGTCCTTCAATACACAAGTCAGATGAGCATCTACTGTGTCCTCTTTTGGTCGTTACATTCTAATGTCAGATGCTTAAAATGTCCTGAAGGTAGATTTGTATTGTACAGGCATTACACTAACTGTCTACAGGTCTACAGCAATCACCAAATACAGCATCCAGTTCATAAGTGATACAGTCTTCTTTATGCTGGGCTGGTTGACAAAGAATCTCTCAAAGATCCAAGAGATGGGTACACAAATGTTGTTGCTGGTCTGGATCCCAGGCATTCCATCTTCTTTTTTTACATCACTAAGTGAACGCCGTGATGAGGATTCCCTTTGTGCTCACTAACATATAGTTCATCCCCTTTGTACATTTTATGTTTTAAATAATCTGGTTATTAATACGGATTTTCTAGTATTATTTCATTGCATGTTTCTGCATCTGTTTCTGTTTGATGCAATTCATATTTGTATGTCATTGTACCCTGCCATGTTAAACTTATATATAAATGAATGTTGAAGCAAGTCTTGGCTTGACAATTATGTCGTCAAAGAAGCTAATGTCAACATATCTGAACCTTAGTAGAAATATGTAACATAATGTTGGTTTGTCATTCATTTGCACACTTTTCTGTATAGTGAGCTTTGGTTGGCCTTTGAACCGTTGTGTTTGGTGTGTGAATCAACACTCATGCCACATGCAGGGGATGGTGACTTTAGTGATGTAGTGTGGGCCCTGACTGCAATCCACCACTGGAACATTGGTGACCCTCTACTCACACTTCTTGTTATGCTACACACAGAAGAATGATGAGATGCAGGCACATTCAAAAGAGGTGATTCAAGTTCTTAAAAGAGGAATTTCCATTTTTAAACATTTATTTATGAAATTATAAAGAAAAAAAGCACTGTTCAAACAATACGTCTTCAAAAATAACAACAGGATGTGAGGATTATAATGCAGATTACTTGTGCATTTGCATTGTGTACAGATTCAAAGTGGGGGCTTGGAGGGGGTACATTACATAGGGCATAAAAAAAGAAAACATAAAAAGTCCATTATTTCATAACACAGCACATTGAACAACATTACCAGGAGCTTAATTCAGTCTTTTTTGCTTTGATTATGTTTCATTTTGCTTAGTTTTGTTTTTTTATATTTTACAGGAAACATATTTTATGTACATCATTAATTACAGTGGATACAGTCAGACAGCGGTGAGCATGGGGATGGGGTCAGAGGGTAAAGGTCAAACAAGCACACTGAGGTCACCTGCAGTGTGTCATGAGTTCCCCCCGCACAAACACACAAAGCCTGTGAACATGCAATGACACACTGTCCTCTGTGGGGGTGAGCAGCTTCCTATGACCACCCACTTCAAGACCCCCACCCTTTTACCAGGGTAGAAAATATTTCCATCCACATTACACCCCCGACCCCCCAAAAAAAAAGAAACAAATGTCCAGAAAGACGGATTATGATGACAGTTGGGAAAACAGATGGATCTCTGATAACATGGGGAAAGTGTTGGGAAAAATAAATCATTTATGAAGATATATGAATTTGGGTGGTGGGGGACAGCATGTTCAGGAGGTAGAGAGAAAAATGAAGGAGGGAATAAAAAACAGAGGAGGTGAGAGCAAAGAGAGATGTGGGGAAGCTGTTAAGGGCGAGAGACAATAAATGACAACGAGGATGGAGACAAATTGTGAAAAGCGAGAAATGGAGAGAATAAAGCGAGACAGAGGGGAGATAAAGGGGAAGGGAGAAGAGAGGAGGACAGTGAGAGAGAAATATAAAAAAAAGCGAGCGAGAGAGAGAGAGGGGGGCAGAGAGGCATCTTATGTCAGAAAACAAAAATAAATGAATCAATAGATATAAATAAACGTATCCCCAGTGACAGTGGCATGGGCCATTTCTGTAGAAAGGTGAGTACAAGCTGACCCTCACAATACCCACAAGGTTGAGGGGGAGGCTTGGCAGAGTGTGTGTTTGGGGGGGGGGTGGAGGGTTCTATGGGTGGAGTTTAGGAGGGGGGGTGAGGGGTAGATACTGCCTCATTCAGTGCTGTTACATTGCCCAGCATTCACGGGTCTTTTTTATGACACAACAATAGAAACAAATCAGTGCAAACAAGTCAAAGAAACATTTTCTTCCAACCTGTTACCTCAGGCATTTCATTTAGGGGAATAAACAGGCCAATTGTGCACACATTACTTTCTGTGTGTAAGCGCAAATACACTTTCTTGTCATTTTTTAAACACTTGGAGTGTTTGTGTGTCATATTTGTGTGTGCGTCTTTGTGTTTGCTATTTGCAATCATTCACAGCTAAAATGAGTGGAATGAAGCTCTTTTTTGCATAAGTATTTAGTGGAGTCGCTGGAGTGCTCTGGGAACGAGGAGAGAATGGAGGGAGCTGAATTAATGAGATGGCTTAAAAGGCGTCAGTCAACACAGAGAGGCCTTGTGTCAGGCTTCTCTGCATGCAGCGTCGCTCAGTGCCCACAATAAATAAATAAATAAATAAATAAATATCCCCCTCCCGAAACACACACACACACACACACACACACACACACACACACACACACACACACACACACAAAACAATCCCTGAGCGATCTGCTTATCAATCAGCTTGCTTTGTGAAATGACATTAAGATGGATGACACTGACTTTTCTGGTGACTCCAATAAATGGGATGCCATCCAGAAGTGATGGGCAGGAGAATGCAGAAGTGCACATGCACACATACACAAACTCATACACACACACAAGCACATTCTATTGCAAAAACACACAATCACACACACACCTTCTTTAACATATCCATAAGCTATAATGGCCCAGTCATACACATAATCCTCTCTATCTCTCTCTCACACACACACACACACACACACACACACACACACACACACACACACACACACATACACACACTCAGACACACAGACAGACACACACACACACACACACACACACACACACACACACACACACACGCACACACACACAGGCACAGATGTACTTTGGCAATTTACTAATGCCAATCGCATTGACAGCACGGTGGCAGAGGAAAATGACTGGTCGTGAATGGGGGACGAGCCAGAATTACAGCGATGGTATGCAGAGAGACACACACTCACACACATACGTGCACGCACACACACACACACAAATATGTAATGGCATAAAACCCATTTAATAAACAGAAGGTCGGTTCTGGTAATGTTGCCAGTGCTTTTGTGTATTTATGCGCTGGCTCAACCCCTCTCGTTCTGCCCTGTGCTATTTGGACAGGGACTTGCTCAGATATGTGCACCACTTCCTGGGGCGTTCTGGAGCCGTCTGACTGGGCCTTGGAGCTGGGCCATAGACAAATGCTGGGCCGAAAAACTCGAGGAGTTGAGAAACGGCGCAAAAAAAAAAAAATAAATAAATAAAAGCAGTCGCAACGCTAGAGGAAAGAGAGAGAGAGAGAGAGAGAGAGAGAGGGAGAGAGTGTGGGTAGCGGGGTCCAGCATGGTCCAATCAGACATGTCTTTTCATACCTTCTGCCTGTTTTCATGCAGGCCCCAAACAGAGATGCCCCCGGGCCACGCTTGCAAGTGAAAGCGGGCTGCGCTTGGCGCTGTCGGCAGGATGAGGGGGCCTGCCTCAGATACTGGGCTGATCTATCAGCACCACCTCACACCAACCGACAGCCAGGATCCAACAGGGCCTTTCACAGCCAACTCCATTAACGGGGAGAGCTGCACCACTATTCACCTGTCCACTGACATATCCTCCTAGCAGGCTATTAATATATTATGCAAGACACCAGGGCACTTCGTCTATATATTTGCACATTGTAGACTAAGATATTATGCAATATGTAACATTATTGATTTTTGTCCTCATGCAATTTATTTTGGGAAGGCACATTGGACAAGGACACACTGACAAAACAAACAAAAAACCAGAAGAGTTTGCTAGCTTGTTCTGAGTGATTCAATCAAAGGGAAACACCACTGCAAGTTAGTGTTTTGAGTGGGCATATGTTGCCTGGAAGTAAACTGATGCTGTACCTCCAGACCTTACTTGTGATCAGCACCTACTGTTTTGCAAAAGCTGTGTTGTACTAAAACATAACATCACTACTCGAGGGAGCTGAGGTTATAGAGGGCATAGTCATCATCAAGATTACAGCAAAAGACACACATCATCAACATTCTCTGGTTTGCATACAATATCAGTCTAAATATTATTTGAGATATTCTCAGAGATACGGAATGATGCAATGTCAATCTAATGATGCTGATGCCATTTCCCCCTTGTCTTCACTTCGTTATCTCTCCTTCTCCTTCTTCTTCACCTCCCTCCTCCCTCCCCCTCCTCCCTCGCTATTTTCCTCTATCCCCTCTCTATCTTTGTCGCACCCACCAAGGTCTGCATCAGCGCAACACGCGAGATATGGCAACAGCCTCTCCCCTCTGGCTCACTAGTGTCACACTCCATTAATCTTCTCAGAGCTGGGGCCCGATCTGCCGAGGCCCCCTCCCCTCCCCCCGACTAATCCCATATTAATGGGGCAAATGAACCTGTGGAAAAGAATGTCTCCCCCCAGGGCAACAGAATTACAATGGCAAGTCTATCACTCCTGGCCGGCGAACGAATGAACGAGCGTAAGAGCAAACGAAGGAGGAACGCAAGGCTCCTGTTTGCATAAGCCAGGCCATCTATTCGGTGTAAGGTCGTCAAACCACTCGAGAAATATGCACTCGTGTCACTCCCGCTTTGTTGGATTATGTATTTGTTTCATTACTATTCTCTCTATTTCAATTCCTATCTCACTTTCTCTCACCCATACACACTGATTTACACGCACACACACACACACACACACACACACACACACACACACACACACACACACACACACACACACACACACACACACACACACACACACACAGTGTCATGCACATGGACAGACACCTGCAAGCAAACATGCCATTGTTCATGTAGATGGCAACATACACGCATGAATGCAGATATGATATGATGAGTGCTCACACACACACACACACACACACACACACAGTGTCATGCACATGGACAGACACCTGCAAGCAAACATGCCATTGTTCATGTAGATGGCAACATACACGCATGAATGCAGATATGTTATGATGAGTGCTCACACACACACACATACACACACACACACACACACACACACACACACACACACACACACACAACCAACAAGGCTGTCTGCATTCTCAATCCATTCCCCAGGTCAGAGCCCTCTCAGCAGTTGTGCTCCACCTGTCTGGCGGCCCAGTTTACCTCATTTCCAATTCCAGCTGTCGGAAGGCCATCCCAGGTGCTCTGGACCATCAAGAGAAACAAACCAACAGAAATGCAGGGAAAAATGCCCTGGACTACCTCTGCGATTCAAGTCATGGGCTGCTCTTGTTTTTGTTGGCTGCCAGAAGCACAGCACATGAAAACAGCCTATTATGTGGCAATTCACAGGGTGGGAGTAAAAGAGAGAGAGAGAGAGAGAGAGGGAAGGGGAGGCAAGAAAGAGGGAGA